>NW_019524091.1:285779-376041 GCF_002814215.2 Seriola lalandi dorsalis | reverse complement strand
TGATTTTAAGCAGGGTAACGGTTTGTTTCGTTTGCATCATATCCCCTTTGCAGTCAAAATAGAGCTTTTTTTTTTTTTTTTTTATGCAGCTTTAACCCACATTTTTAGCATACACCTTTTCAATCTTGGTTGTTTTTAACTGTATATTTTAACCAGATGAAGGATTTTAGCTTTCAGGCATCTGGATCTGAAGTTATCAGAGAAACAAACTTAGCAAATGTTATCACCACCTCGGCTCGGAGCCCCTCAGAGACATCCTGTGTCTTCCTCCTCTCATAATCCTAGCTACTTCACCATCACCAAACTCAGTGTTTTGTTATTGTATTGATTAAGAGACTCCTAGTGGTAGAAAAATGACATACTGTGTGTTTAAAATCATTGGTCCACACATAGCTTTACATTAGTTTTATTAGTTTAATTTAGACTTTTTTTTTCTGTAACTGGATAAAAACTAGCTGGCAGTTGTTCCATCCTCCTTAAATTGTAGCCTAAGTAGTTTGCAAAATCTGCTCCCACAAACCTCATTTCATTTTTAAGCACCAGCAGGTATCAAACTTTCTGAGAATTGAACAGTCCAACCCTGAAGGCATCCCTTTGCTCAGTGTCTTCTTTCCATTTCTAGATTCCCACTTTACAAGCTTAAATGTCTACTTAATATGCTTTAATGCCTGCTCTTTAGAGCCAGGGAGCACTTCATCACTTTTATACACCTTTATATAACACACTGTTAACTAGCAATGCCTTATGGAACAGCTTGTCTTGCAGCTGGAAGGCGCCTCCATGGCATGATGGAGGTACCTGTTCACCATTCACAATGAGACAGTAAAATGGGAATAGAGGCCTCTGCATACTGCTGCTGTCTATATCAGTCAACGATGAATATTCATGAATCACAGTGTCATGACATGCTCTGTAATTGGCAGCAACATTAGCAATGACACTGCTGGTATCAAGTTCCTGCATATTCATGTGGTGGGGCAATATTTCCTCGTGGTGCTGTTTTTTTTCTCTCCTCTTGAAAGTGAAAATGTATTCTGAAGCTGCAGGTGTCCTTGGTGCCACAATCAATTGCTGGCTGGATTGTGCCTCAGTGAAAATCAGACAAACCATTAGTTTCTTTGTCAATCTCTTTGATTAATAACATATCTGAATTATAAAAGGCTGAGAGGACTCTAAATAGTGTAAAGTGAATCTCTTTGTAATCGTTATGAATGTGGACCGTAAGGACTCATCCACACCCTGTCATTGCCACTGGCTAGTGGGCTTTTAAAAGATCACTAGTAAAATGTATTGATTACTTTAAAAAGTAACAGGTTTGTATTATTTAGTTATTATTTAGTTAGTCAGGAATGTGCTCGTGCTCTCTAATGATATATCATACAGTTTGTCTCTTTTCGAAGTTGTTTGAGGTGTGAGTAGATTGTGCAGCCATCACAGACACAAGTCTGTTCTCTGATAGTAGGCACACTGTGGCAGATTTCTTTTTGTAGTGGAATTTTCTGCAACTCCATTTCGGCCCCACTAAAGTGTCCTAGAATGGATAATGAGGGAATTGGATGAAGCTTTGCCTAAGCTGCAAAGCTTTCTCCTCAAAGCGGCTGGATGGGGGGATTTTTTTCTCCTCATGGCTCCAGTTTAGTGCAGTGCACCATTTGAGCTGTGGTGTAAAGAGGTAGACCTGGTTCTAAACCAGTGGAAGAGGCAGAACTGAGATGGTCACATTGTGTTTGACAACGTGAAGTTCATAAGCACAGCGTTAGTCATGTTTCCATTAAAAGTAAGTCCTTCATTCAAAATACTACATAAGGAAAAGTACAAACGTATCAGCACAATGTATTTGAATAATTAAAGTGCTTTTTCTGCAGTAAAATACCTTAAGTTTGTACTTAAATACAGTACGTGAGTAGATATACTTAGTTCCCAAAGTTTGCAGGCCGTTATAAAGGGAATGTGGTGGTGGAAAGTAACTAAGAAAAACTACAATGCAAACATTCTGAATGCAACTGAATTGCCACACAATGCAGTTTGTTTCAGCGATGGACACTGCAATCCTTGCTGTTCTTTTTCCTCTTTTTTCCTGTTGATCACCAGCTGAGCAGTATCTGCACATTACAGTAGGAGGCATGGCATTCTACAAGGAGGTAATAGAAACTGCTGTCACAGCTAGAGGAGGCTTTTTTTATAGCCAAATTCAACTGGCAAAATACAGGAGAAATCATGTGAGATTCTCTATGTTGCAGACAAGTCATCAGTGACCTGCTATGTTGTTAAAGTATTGATATAATTAGGAGTCCTCAGATTGTGTGTGTTAAATAAATATTTAGAAAGCAGGGTAGTATTTTTCATATTAATCAGATTTAATCCTACCTAATCAGCATTGAAAATTAGACTAAGCCTATTGATATAGATTATATTTGTAACTTAGTTTCATTATATGGATCCTTAACCATGAATGGGACAAAATAATAAGGAACAACTTAGGAAGTAATTTTAGTTACGCTACATCCTGTTCACTATTGCCTCTTCTTTCTTTGAGAAGGTAGATTGTATGGTGCCTCCGTAATGTGCACATGACAAACAGCCGCACTGAATTTGATAATGGGTGTCATTTGTCTTTTTCTGCTTTGCTTATTTTAGATAATCCTGTGCCATCATCTTCTTTACTAACTACAAGTCTTGCAATTAGTCAACTCTGCTTGTTAACATGTCTCGATACCGTTCGTCTGTGTGCCACATGCAGATTTCGTGATTAATCTAGAAAGACAATATTTTGAAATGTTATTGGGTGTGGAATATAAACAAGCATGTGATATATTGTTTTTATTGCTTGATGGTGTCTGACAGCTTTGTCACAGAAAATGCATGGCTTCTTTTTTCCTAAATCCATCATGAGGAATATAAAGACATATGCATAATAATGAAACACATTTATTAATATGTACTGTCCCCTGGAGTCATATGACAATGAAATGGATGACTGGTTTTCTTTTGCATGGATGCTATAGGTCTGTGTATCGCATGTGCAGAGGCAGCTGAACAGGTAACAACGGTCTACATGGATGAGTTCCCACCCAGACAAGCTCAGGCAGTGGCCTTATGGAGCTCTCAGGAGTTTGATGGGTTCATTGTTGGAGGAGGAGCCACTGAGTCGGGTCATACTTCGATGCACTCACAGGCGGCAAGTTGCTTTTGTCCACTGGTTAAAGCAAAAAAAGCTGAAGTTCAGTGCTCCTAATGGTATTTAGTACAACCACGTATTTTTACTAAGAAAGACTCTTTTTGAATTAAACTGCAGACTTTGCCATCTTATTTAGAGATTGTGAATGGACAGTAGCAACTGTCTTATCAGCCCCTTTATAGATACATTTGGTGATATACTATTTTTTTCTTTCTATAAAACCAATGAAAATCCCAAAACCATTCTTGTCCAAAAACTCATAAGACCACATAAATGAACCACACACAGTGGGTAACAAGTTCCTTCATTATGATAAACATGGGCACTGTAGTATATTTTGAGTCAACTCCACAAGTATGTTAATCCGTCACTGAAAATAGTCCCCAACAAATGCAGTGTGATGTTTATTGAAACTAGAGTTGTTTAAAGAAACTAGCATTTTTAAATGAAGCTGTATACTCGTGACCTGACTTGCATCTTCAGTAGGAATGAATTGTCTTGGCCTCAGTGGACTGTGAAAGACATGGTAGGTGACATGGTTCAATAAGAAAAATAGAGAATAAGGTTGGCTTTATTCTTTAAGCCACTACTTCGATTGTTTTTAAATTAAGTATGACTAAAATAATTGTTTTCTATGTAAATTGAATGTATCAAGGTTTCATGAGCAAACAAACTGATAAATTACAATTTTTCTTCCAACACCAGCGCCATCGTTTTTTTGTGAACAGTTCTTTGAGAGGATTTTTCATGGCCGACTCTTGTTCAGTCCTTGCTTGCAACAACAAATATGCATTCTCCATCCTGATGTTGCATAACCTCCTTGCCATTGTGATGGAGCTGCTTCCAAGCTCTCTCTCTCTGGGGCTTCATCTGTAAGTCTAGAGCAGCAGAATGTTTGAACTGGGAGGATTTCTCTCCTTAACAAGTCCATGGGCTTTAGTCCAATCACCAAAACAAAAAAAAATAACTGATAGCTCTTTTATTCTCCTCCAATGAGGGAGAGCATCCTCTTGTGGTTACCATTACATACCAAATCAATTATCTATGCTGCTGGTTGGAGGCTTCTTAAATGTGTTTTGCCCCTTTATTTACTCGAGTTGTCTAATGGTGGTGTAGAGGGGGTTTTCAAACCCTTTCTTCTAATCCTCAGTTATTCTTCCTTTCTTCTTTTCAAAACTGGGATTTACAGACCATCTGGGACAGCAAAGAAGCTTCTAATAGGCAAAGTAAAGAGCAATTTCAGTGTTAAAAAAGCTATGAAAGTCATATCATTCCTCTCAAATACATGTATTAAATATGTGATGAAGAAAACTGATGTTTTCTAGATCTTTTTTTTTTTTTTGGTTTAGTTTCTTTAAGTGTGTTTTCTAAACATGCAGTTCCTTTTTGATACTCATGCTGTCATACTGGTGGAAATGATTGTTGTTTTTAACCAATGGAATATGTATGGCCTCACAATATTGTTCTGGTCATGAATATTACAGTGGAAGGTTGTGCATATGTGAATAGTATCTTGATCCATTCTAAAGATTTGGGACAATAAGTATCCAAATGTTGATGTGTTTCCTTGGTTCCCATTGTCAGATCTCAAAACTGCCCCCGTGCAGGGAGACAATTTCTCATCAGGCACCAGCAGCCGCAGCACCAAGCTCATTCACGGAGGAGTCCGATATCTACAGAAAGCCATCATGAAATTGGATTACAAACAGGTAAATGCTTCATTTTTTCTCCGCAGCTGACACTTATCCGCAGAATTCCTGGTCCCTCTGGTCATATTGCTTTATTTACCCTCCCATGTTCATTTTTCATTCGTGGGAAGCAGTGACATGTTTGCCTTGAATGACTGCCTGCCTGGAATTTTCCAAAGTTGTTTTAAAGAAATCTTACAACTTAGCAGACCTCTGTTGTTATCATATTGTGAATTAATTCATGAAATTATCGCTCAGTAATAGGTAGAATGACGCCTACGTGTCCTCCTTTGTCTGTGTATTGTTTAAGACGAGTCACCAAGGTTCAAACTGAAATGTCACCATCTTCTGTTACATTTCACAGTATTTGAGAAATCTCATTATTCTCAGCTTGTGTTTTCTTTAGGAGCCTTATTTTGCTATCTGTATGAACATACGAGGGTCCTGGAGGTGAGCAGCAGAGGAGACCAATTAGTGTGATTGCAGGAATCGCAACTGCCTAGTCAGCAGCTCGACAGTAAAATGTAGGCTGTACTACATGTCTTGGATGAAACACAGGGCAAATTAAAGCAACAGTGTTTGGGGCTGGGAACTTCATACTTCTACTCACAATAATATTTACCCCCAAAACCTATATAATCTCATTTGGGTGTCAAAATCAACTAATGACTATCAAAACAGCGGGAAATTAAATTTTGGTTCTTTATTAGTGAAATGAAATGTCCTGATGCCAGCAGGACAAGGTAAACTGTAATAGGTCACTGCTGTCATTCAAATATGCGCACAGATTATTTTTAATTTATTACTTTAACTATGGAGATAAAGGCTGAATTAAAATGACCTGAATTGAGCTGAAACAATTAGTCGATTTAAATAATTTTTTAAAGCAAAAATGCAAAAATTCACTTGTACCTACTTCCAATGTGTGAATTATTGGTGGTTTTCTTATGCTTATATGATAATAAACTGAATGTTTGGATTTTGTAATATTGGTTGGACCAAAAAAAAAAAAAAAAGTAGATGTCACCTAGGACTTTCATGGTTTTCTGAGATTTTATGGATCAATAATGAAAATAAATGTTATTTCAGCCCAAATTAAAATATATTTTGATCCTGACAAATGATGCATTGAACACTCCTCCAGTGCAAGATAGTGAAAGGAGCCCATGTCTAGTCTAGTTTGTTGTACAAGTGAAACCTATGTTTTCCCCTCATTTTACCTTTTTCCTGATCATTTTTCACCTCATATACCAGAGAAAGCAGTAAACCTTTCCCTTGATAAAGCCATGGAGTTGGGAAGATGGAGAAGTTCAGCCGAATGGTAGTAAACTTTACAATCACCTTTAGGCTGAGAGGCCCATTGAAGTGTAAGGTAAAGGAAGAGTGGTCCATGGCATCTCTGCACCATCTCGCCTTTGCTCTCTCAGACATGGTTGAACTCAGGGGCCTTGATTTGATTGGTGCAGCCTTGAATCATAAGCTTTAATTGCACCTGACATTTAAAGCTTCTCTCTGGTATTTAAAGCAGTGTACAGGTGTGGCTCATTACTGAGAGGGGGATAGGAGATTTTCTGATTTCTCTCTCATTGCGGAGCTGTGGCGGCGTCTTAAGTCATCATGCTGCCTGTCACTGTCCCAGAACCCCTCCCTCACTCGCACAAAGCCATATCTGACCCAACTATCATCAGTCAAAGTAGAGTTCAAGCCTATCATAAAATGATGGGCACTTTTTTTAGTGCTACAAACTCTGCCATGGAGAAGGAAGCTGCAGACAGTATCACAGGGAATAAAAGAGCGTGACTGTGGTAGCATGTGATCCACGGAACATATTACCAGCCCTTCAGATGTTGAATTTTTCGTGGTATTGCAAAGTAGTGATTCATGCAATCTGCCATGCTGATGAAAGACAAACTGGTGAGAGCTGTTGTTTTATTATGATGCTCAAAGCTTCAAACCATGAAATCCTTTCTTGAACAGTATATGGTGTTCTGTGCACATTTATAATGCAGCATGAAAGTATACAGTATGAATCACTTTGTGCAGTGTTAAAAATTATAGCACTTATCACAGCAGGAGATGCTGGTAGCAGCAATCTGACTGCAAATTGTAGAAATCTAAATCTGTCCTATTATCTGTGCCGTGTGATTGCAAAACTTGTTTTCTCTTGTCTTTGGTGAACTAGAAGTGTGAAGCATACATGTGCAGTGATTTAACTCTAAGAACTACAGATATATTGACCACAGTAAAATGTAACACATCTGTGGAGCTGAATTACGCACTTGAAGGCCTGTGTGTTGCCATTAACACGTATAACCCAAACAGACCATAAACACGTAAATTTAAATGAATGAGGTGTTATTAAATTGAGAATAGCGCAGAACAGATGTCTACATCACAGTGTGTTTGGCACCAAAAAGAAAAAGTATAATTAAATACAGGTTTTTAATTGTTATTTGTCCGTTTCTTTCTGAGTAAAGTATCTTGTGTCTCACACAGCCATGTAATTGCTGTCTATGTGAGCGTAAGTAAATTAGAAACAACATTTTTTTTTTTTTTTTTAAACAGACAACAGCCAGTGGGCATCGCGTTCCAACCGGTCCCAGGATCTATTTATCTCGGGGCTATATGTGCCTCGTGTTGGCATCAGAAAAACAAAGCATATGTTGATTGTTAGCCAGGGTGTACATAGCATGTCCTGTTCACTCAAGGTCTCCCTTGTAGCTGCAAACTCCCAACTTTGTTTCTCTAGGCTATCTGTCAGCCTTCATTTAGCATTTGAGGTTTCGTGGATTCCCATGTACTGCAAAAAGGCAACATACTTCTGAGGGAATACGGCCACTATCTGAGCAGTGATCTGTCAACCTTATTCATTTAGCAGAAGTAAGTAGGAGAGGGGGGTATTTTTCATGAGCTATTTATATTTTTTCAGTTTTATACCAGCAGATTTTTAAAATAAAAATCTTTTTTACTCCTAGAAAACAGCAAGATCTGAGAAAAATAAATAAAAAGCTATGGGTGGAATTTTATAGTATTAATAAAATGATGAATCCTATTATAATTAGTGTAGAAAGAACAAAGGGATAAAAAAAATCTAAAAACATTGTACCACTTACACGTATTTAATATTTCCTCAAGCTGTCTTTTCCACCCTTTTTCCCATACGCAACTGGGTACATTATGGCAGTGACATTTTCTGTCCTGACCTTCTTTACCGGGGATCGGGCTTTGACTGCTCGGGTTCATCTCCTCAGGATTTTTCAAGCCATCATGGTCAGATAGTTTCAACATGTAGACATCCTTTAGCCTTAGAAAACGTAGTCTTTACAAACATATAATTTAGTGAGAAATGACAAACAGATTGTCAGACTCCATACACATAAATCACACAGACAAATGCTCTCATAAAGGGACCTGATACACTCATCCTGTAGTCTTATATATGTTATAAATGCTAAGCTTAATCAGTTTCAAAATTCTACACTGTATTTAAACTTTTATACTTTTAAGGCAGTATTGCCTCTTGTTGTGTCTTTATATATCATTCAACTGTGCCCTTCGTCTTTTTGCTAGAGGAGTAATTGACAAAAGCATCTGGGATAATAACTCCATCTCCCGCTGTACCTGTAACAATTTAATTGGACAAGTCAGCCCAGCCAAGCATCTCTGGCTCTATGACTGGGAGACATGAAATTCATTGTCATTATTGTCCCTGTCATTTTGCAGCATTTTGTCCAGCCGCAGAGTTCCTCTCACTCCACTGAGTTTTGTACCTCCAGGAGGCTGGAAAGAGTGGTGGTGTGAGCTGAGCGGAGGTAGGGGCTGGATGGGAGGGAAGGGAGGAGAGGGGAGGAGGAGGAGGAGGAGGAGGAGGATGGAGGGGGGGCTCCTGTTCCTCCAGGGAGCTTTGATGCTCATTTAGCTCTGGTCTGTCATTCGGCCATTTTGGCTTTTAATTGCTGATGATAATTATCATCATCATTATTGTTACCTTCATCAGTGTGTCAGGTTATTATAGCCGTGCTATGCTGTTCATTCATAAATCCTGGTACCCGCGATCTGACTAATCCTTGAATTCCTGACATTTAATGTAGTATTAATGCTCCTGTTCTTTGCCCAGTGCCAATCTGTGACAGGCTCACAACAGAGAGCTGTGAATCACAGGGTCAGAGGTCATTAGGAGGCTCAGCAATCACTGAGGATCAGACACTGCCTACTAGTGCAGAGCCCCTCTCAAGCCTGAGCTGCTTGTGCCTGTGTGCCTGTGTGCCTGTGTGCGTGTGTGCGTGTGTGTGTATGCATGTGCACACACACCACCGGTGGCATAACTTTGCTAACCATATACTATAATGGTCACATTCACCCTACAGAGATGAAGAAGTGGATTCCATGGTCTTCCTAATACATCATGGCAGGGTGCATACTCTTGTATGTGATTCATTCTAAAATGTGGCCTTTAAATCTGTTGTTTTCTTGTTTTTTTTTGTTTTTTTACTTTTTGCTTTCAATTTATTTATTTATTTCCCGTACTGGGGGAATGGCTTGGAGCATGTCGTAGCATTAAGCAGAGCCCACCAGCTAGCTAGCCTCAAGTCGCTCAAACGTAAAATAAATCAGGGCACAAAGGACCCCGCTCATTCCTGCAAAGTAGCAACATTTTCCCTGGCCAACAATGAGGACTTGAACTTCCCTGGCAATAACAAATAGAAAGAAAGTCACCCGAGACACCAACATTAAAAGTGATTAATCATCTCTATTCTCTCTTTACTTTTGAACCAAGGGATTGTCCAGCAATAAATCTTCAAAGATGTACATAAGAATCACTTCCTAATGAAACCAGGCTTTGTTCATTTGTCACCTTTTAGACCCTTTCATTTAAATTACAAAACTTGTGACCTTGTGACTCTGAATATAGATCTCTGGTATTTTAGAGCTGAAGAGGGATTAATCCATAAATCTTGATACTAGATTTCTCTGTTCATTAAGAGGATTCTGCGGAGGGATCTTCAGCTGGAAAAGCAGATCAGCTGCTGTCAAGAGCGATTTACTGTCATATTGACAGACTGAAGAATGTGATTATCAGGAGAGGAAGTGATTGTTTTCAGTGATCACTTTTTGTGGTTTTCTTTTTAAGATGTAGACTCTCACAGTTTTATTTTTTTATGCACATTTAACTTTGTTAAAAAAAAAAAAGAGTTATGAGAACATGTAGGTGAAAGCCCATACAAAAAAAAAAAATATGGAAAAATATTTTAATATCATCCTCCAAAGGCAGTAATAACACACAATCACATGTTTCACATAAGGGCAAAAAACAGCACTCACTGTCAAACAACAGGTTCCACAGCTCCTACCTCTGCACTCCTGGTATATTTAAGGCTTTGATATGTCTACTCCTTATCCCCACATTCCCTGCCTTTTCCCGAGGACCAGTTCTCCTTCCCAGTGCAGGAGAGGGGAGGGGCGAGGTGGTCGGGGGGGCCCACACACAGGCCAAAGGGCCACTGTGGCTTTAAGTGTGCTCCTTGTGTGGCCGGAGCAGCCATCGCGCTGATGCAAAGTGACAGGGACAGATGTGACATATCGGTTCCGACACACTTCCATACCACCAGTCACAGGCTCGGGGTGACTCACATCCCCCTGCTCTGGTCCTGTCCCCCCGCTGCAGGACAACACAACGATGCTCGAATGAACCTCGCCATCGCCCTCACTGCTGCCAGGTATGGGGCTGCCATAGCCAATTACACTGAAGTGGTGCACCTACTGAAGAGGGCAGACCCTCAGACGGGGAAGGAGAGGGTCTGCGGAGCACTCTGCAGGGATGTGATCACAGGTAAATCCAACAAAAGCCGCTTCCTTCCTTCCTGCCTCTCTCTATTCCCACTCTCTCTAGCCCTCACAACAGGGGCCCTCCCAGCACCTCTTACTCAGTGCTAGTTTGCACATAGTCATTGCACATCTAATGCAGGGGCTTTTAATATTTTATAAGCATTTTATGGTGTAGAGGGCTGCTTCAGATCTTGTAGGGAGGAACATAAGATGGAATTAGCGTGCTCCAAATGGCCTTACTTACCTTTTAAATGTCATGCATAGGACCGGCTTTGGAAGAATAAAGCAGTTAAGGGTAAAAGATGGTATTCTGAAACATTTCATGAATAACCAAGATTTGAGGATCTCAACACATGACCACCCCCTGATGTTTTAAAAGATGGAAGTGTGCTCTTGGAGGAGATGTCTCACTTTAATAATGTGAGAGGAGGGCCTCACATAGGGAGGGCTTAGACTGAAAGGATAATAGAAACAGTTTTGACATCACTTTTTTTTTCTTTGTCTTTTTTTTTTTATATTTTTTTTTCTTCCGTGCAAAAACATGAATTTCAGGCTCATGGACCCTGTGATTCCATTGCTCCTCTTCCTCCCTCGTATCAGTGGCAGCATCACACGTCAAATTAGAAAGGGTAGTCCGTCATTCACCTTGTTGTCAAAACAAATCATTTGCTATCCTCCCGGTATCTTTTGATATGCGTCCCATTATATACTGTAGCTCGTCAACATCAAGCCTCACATTAACAAACATTTCCCTTCCACAGTTTCAAAAGGCTCCCTCAGTCACTGCCACTGAGCTACTCTGTGACACAAAGAAGCAAGAGGGAAATTAGGTATGTCTGTTTCCTATTAATTACAATCCTGGGAAGTCTCCCATGGACACACTCGAGCCACTCTATTACGGAGAGAGGGGGGCGTTCGCTGATAAATTAATAATCCGGCTTGTCACCAGCCACAGATGAATAGCCCCTGGTGATTGATGCTGTTTTCTTTCATAGGGCAGGAATTTGATGTCAGAGCCAAATGTGTTATCAATGCCACGGGACCTTTTACGGACGCGCTGCGGAAAATGGATGATCAGAAGAACCCCGACATCTGTCAGCCCAGTGCTGGGGTGCACATCGTCATCCCGGGCTATTACAGGTAACTAACGGTGGGCCCCTACGTCTCTGTCACTGTATCACCTGCTCCTTAGCGCTGCCGTCTCATCAGTTCATTAGCCAGCACCAGCAGAGACTCCTCAGCCTCTGGCCACAAAAGCCAGACTCTGTCTGGCAGCTCTGTTGGTTTGTTTGGCTCAGATCAGGTAGAAATTTAACCACAGCTGAGGAGTGTCATGAAGTCATTTTGTTAAGTGGAAGGGAAGATTTACATCTTCCGGCCTGATCAAACATCATTTCATCTTGTGGAGGTTGCAGCTGATTGAATCTCTCTCTGCCTTAACCAGAGCTGGGATTTCTGCTTTCTTGTTGATGCATGTTATTTGTGTTTGCAAGGGAGGAAGGCTACTCCCGTGACCCAGCCTTCCCCCTCAGCTATGCCTGTGTTAAATTGAGTCAGAGCCACATGCATGTGTTTTAAACAGGACAATATGTGCACCCTGGGTTGAGGCTAGGGGAGCAGCGGCTGGAATTGAAACCAGCTGAATTAATCTCCTGGAAACAGCGCTGACAGGAGCCTGATTATGGGGTGTCCCTTCAACCAGCCCGGCCCGCTCGTGCCCTCCCCTCCCCAGCAGACCAAAGGTTAATGCAGTCTTCTTGTTTGTTCCCCTCCCTACCCCTGCACCCGCCCATGCACATAAGGCGAACACAGACACACACACACACACACCTCCACTCCACTCCTGGAGCTCCTGGATCCCGTCACGTCATCTTCTTACTGACCAGGGAAAGGATGCCCCAACACACCCACACACGGCAAGAGCCATCCAGTGGAGGAGGAGGACATGGACTTTATACTGACTGAAGTCCACAACTACGAAGCTGCCTCAGCCAGGACATAGAAGGTGATTATCACACTGATATACACACAGACTTACCTGGTAGTGACCTCTGCACTGTTCTGCAGGTGTTTTTGTTTTGTTTTTTTACATATGAAATCTCAAAACTGGACTTAAGTCATAATACTAGATATGTTTAGATCTGCATCAAGTTGTCCTATCCCATATATGAATGTGTGTCTGCAGTCAATCCCACAGTGTGTTGGTGTATGCATAGAACAGCTGTGATGCTATGGTATAACTAGCACGACCACATCAACATAACATTTCTCCCAGGAAAAAAATAAAAATGAGTCATCACTCTGCACTTACACTTGCGGCACTATAGCCTGGATGTTTGAATCAGACCTAATTCATAACAGCCATTTATGATAATAAATACACGTCCAACAATCTCAACACCCCCCAATCCACCCACCCACCCTCTCTGATTTACAAATAGCTGATAGAGCAAGCAGCTGACAGAAATAAATGAGCTAATCTGATGGCTGTGTAGGACTTCCACCAGATATTAATTCATCAGGAGGCCACAGAGTGCAGACAGATACAAATTCCTGCTTTAATTATGTATGGGAGCTGCGCTGGAAACAGGAGACACCTCTACTACCAGGACTATTTCTCAGAGCAACTTTATGAACCCCTTTGATTCCATCGTTATTTTGTTTTCCTTTAGATATAATATATGTCCCTCCTGTTTTCCCCAAACACTCAAGACAAAATAGATTTCTTCCCCTTTATAGCAATGCTTTCACATGAGACATTTGATAATGAACAAGTGGAAAAATAACCTTTGCCACATTAAATTATATTGTTTTCGATTTGCAATTTTTATGAGGCCTTCCTGGAGCCTGTTTGATGTATTTTGTTCCCACTCGGAGCCTCAAATGGCCCTTGTCGACTGGCAGGCTTATCAAAACCCACGGAGGCTTTATTGAATGAGTGACCAGTGGGTATCTAAACAGAATGCAGGGCTATTGATTTTGGAGAAGTGGTCTAATTGTTTCTAGTAGACAAGGGCTTGTCCCGATTATTTGATTGATTAGCTTGATACTGGTCTGCCTCCTCATCCTCCTCCTCTGGCCAGTTAATAGCACTGTAATCCCAATACACTGCTGTATTTCTAATCCATCATCATTATCATGGCTGTACTCAGCACAAGATTAGTCCACAAGGGTTTTTTTTTTTTTTTTGCATTCCACAATATTAGCTCTGCCTCCTATATGCTAAAGGAAAAAAAAAACTGTCGGCTGATACAATCAGTTGGATCTACTGGGACGTGTGGGGGAAGAAATCAGTGTTATAGATTGATACACACAGGAGGGAAACATGGCAGCAGTGGAGAGTAACTAAGTACATTTACTCAAACACTGTACTTCATCATATCTACCTAAGAACAACTTAACTGCATGTTAACTCATTTAAAATTTATCTAACAGCTTATAACTACTACACACTTTTCAGATTAAGATCCTACATTGCAAAATATGTAAAGCGGTTCCCAACATTTCTGGCTTGCTTCTCTACTTGGGGCCCCATGTCACACTTAAGACATCTTTGAGTTTTTACATATTCCATCAAAGAGACTTTTACCTTCTAAACCCAACGAGGTAAAATGATTCAATATTTCACAAATAAAAGCAAAGATTTGAAATAAGACAAAAAAAAAAAAAAAATGTATACAAACTTCGGTCAATACTGGTATCCAGCAAATGAATCATAAGAATTTGGTGAACCTCTGACTTTTCATTTAGTGTCACCATGAGGTTGAAATGAATGGTTTTCATCTAAATAATATGGTGCGCTCACGTCCTTCTAATGATGAAGTGCAATCTCTTTGGTAGCCCAGCTCATCAGCTTAGTTTGTCACATACTTTGGTTTATGACCAAATAAATTAATGACGTTATAGCATGTTAAACTAAGATGATGGACATGGCAAACATACCTGCTTTGTTTTCTCCTCACTTTCTCAATAATCATCTCAAACCTCAAAGATTTGTTTTGTGACCCTTTGGAGAGCCCTGATTTCTTCTAAATTATGTATGACTATACAGGAAGTAAAACTAGATACAGCTCAACCAACTACAGCAATAAAATGCTACTTTCATATTGATGCATTATATAATATATAATAGTATCCCACTGCTTCATTTTTGGTAGTTTAAGTATATTTAGCCAATAATATTTGTGTACTTAAGCAGGATTTTGAATTCAGGACTTTTAGTTGAGCATTTTGAGTAGAGTATTTTTACAGTGTTGTCTTAGTACTCGTACTCACGGAAAGGATCTGAGTACTTCTTCTATCTCAATAAGAGATACAGAAAAAGACAGAGAATTGGTTGTTCGGGATGTGTCACAGTAGTTCTCCAGTTCAAGCCTCAGACTACATCTGGCTTTAGGCA
The DNA here is from genome assembly GCF_002814215.2 of Seriola lalandi dorsalis. Taxonomy (NCBI): domain Eukaryota; kingdom Metazoa; phylum Chordata; class Actinopteri; order Carangiformes; family Carangidae; genus Seriola; species Seriola lalandi. The sequence continues at coordinate 360,950 of NW_019524091.1, read as the reverse complement.
GTATGGCCATGGACGGCAGGGTGACATGTGGCGTATGTCTGGGCGAGACCCTGGTAAAAGTCCTGTAGTCACAAAATGAGCAGAGAGAGCCTGAAGCCTGAGAGAAAAAAAAAGATAAAGGAAGGGGATGGAGGAGAGTGTGGGGGATTTAAGTGTGAAGTGATGGAGCGAGAAGCTGTGACTGGTGGAGTCCACGCAGTCTCCGTCCTTGCCTGTGGTAGTGCCTGGGCCGGGGTCTTCACTCACTTGTCTAAGAACATGGAAGGAAGGGGATGGGGGAGTGTGAAGAAGGGTCATACCAGAGGCGTTTGTCACATTGTGTGGAGGTGACACCTCAGAAGACCTACTGGCCTCCATAGTGGACAGCCAGTGTCTCCCCCAGTCCTTCCCTTAAGGGAGCGGGGGTCTCCATGGCTTCTCACACTCACACCAGAGTCTCTGCATGTCTAGCAGCAGATCTCTGCTCCACTGTACTCAGTTTGACTTACTGGACTCTCGACTGACTGGACTGGCATATTTGAAGACTCTCTTTGTTCAGTTCCTGCTGCTTGAAGTGGACTCTCTTCTCTGTTTTTGTGTTGAAATCTTTCCACACCACACAACAGTTCCATTCCGCAACCATGAGTCAGCCGAACAAAGGAGGCATCAGTGTCACTGACTCTGCCTCTGGAATTAAAGAATGAAAAAGGTTTTTTTTCACTGAATATTTCAAGTCCGTTCTCTTAGTCCTCACATCCAAAGGAGCTTCTCTTTTTGTGCACTGTTATAATTTACATTAAAATTCTACAAGATATGTTTTATTGTCTTCATCCAGTAGCAGCCATACACCATACTGACTTGTAAGTATTCAGCAGATGTGTTAGTCGAACCTTTTCACCCATTAAAATAATCAATTGGACTGTTGAATCCATGGTACCAGATCCTCCAGGTTAATACAGCTCAGGAGACATTGTTAATCATGCATAACTTTCATTTTGAACAACTATAAATGGGTATTGTCTTCATCTGCATGCTTTTTATTGCCCATGTGAGGCCTTCTGCTCCACAGCTACTCAGCTGTCATAAATGTTTAAAAAATGCCCTTTGATAACGAGTTTGTCATTGTTTTATTCAGAAATATCAACCGGCCCATTATAGTGGCAGGTATTTTTTCAATCGATACACAATAGTGTATTAATATTTAATTCTTTATATGTCACTACAATATGAGAAAAAGTGGATTGTTGAGAAGCAGCAGCTGGACCTCGTTTATTTTCCTGCTGTAGCAGTGAAAAAGACAGGGTAGACAACTCACTTAAGAGTTGTGCGTGTACACACACACACACACACACGCACTCACACAAACACAATGCATATATCTGCAGGATTCATACCGTAGGTGCCCTCATATTTATGTTTGCCACCATGCCTGTTTGTGCTGTCTTTGTCTGAGACAGAAGAGGAGATGTCGGTACCCTGGAGTGTTTTTTGTCCTCTAGTCATGAATTCTAACTCCAATGACATTCTGTCAATCTGCAGGAAGAACACGCATGACACTGGTGACAGTGGACCTTGTTTGTTAATGCAGGAACATAATATATGAGCCAGCAACAGTGTGTGAATGGTGATGTTCTTATCCTGTGAGTCTGTGTGTCATAATGGCACAATGTGGTCCTGGAGACACCGACTGTAGCAGGAACTACCACAGAAGTGGTTTTGAATAATTTGTCAGCTGTCTGCCTGTGGTCATATTTTTTTGCATAAAGGATAGCATCACAATCATACATGATGCAGTCACGAAACTTTCCAGGTGTGAAGTTGAGCTCAAATTGAAGGCTGTGTTTAAAGATGGGTGTGGTCCGACCCATAATTACTGAGTACTCAGGGGAATAATGTAGTAATAATGTAGTAATAATGTAGTAATAACTACTGAATGCTCATGGGTCGCAAAATCACCTAGTTGACGGGTGTCGTGGCAGGTGTGATCCCATGGCAGGGTGGTATCTTGTTTGCTGTTTTATTTTTGTTTCAGATTCAGTAATATTAATATAAAGCAATTTCAGCGAAATTATGACAATGCAAGTATTCATTGTTACCTGTAAATACATTAAAGAAAGAAAAGAAATTCTGATATCAGTTGAGAAAAGGACATTTTTAGGCTTCTTTTTAAATTCTCTGTTAAACTATTCCTACAATGCCCAGGATTTTCCTTCATTCTGTCCAAAACCAACCAAAGAAAAAAAAAAATTTCATTTCCAGAGCTCAAGTCTAGACTGGTTTGAGACACATTCACTAAATTTATTTGTTTATATATTACTGGTTTTTGCAGAATCTATTTTCTGAGCATATGAACTTGGAAAAATGAATTTTTATAATATACTTAAAAGTTTCCAGTTAGACATTCACTTATTCAGGTCTCTTTTTTGTTTCCTTCAATTTTTTTGTTTTGTATGTGTATTTGTTTTGTTGTGTGGCACAAGGTGAAAAGCACTTGCTCACCCACGACCACAGAGACCCAGCTCATACAACACCCCATCAAACATAACTGCAAATTGGTTGCAAAAAACATTATTGCATTATTTTTAACTTAAGAAAAAAGTTTAAAAATCAACACGTGGGTCCTGGAACAGTATGTGTACAGATTTTGGGGTGGGGGGTCGGTTAAAAAATTCAAAAAGATAAAAAATATTTGGCAGGTTTTTAGAGTTAGACTGCAAACATGGATGATTAGACGTGTGTAGGTGTTGGACTGTGAGCGAATGAGCCACCGGTGTGTGAGAAGTGAACAGATCTACTGAAGTAGTAACAGGGCCTGCTGTCATCCTGCGCAGTGTCTCTGTCCTCCTGACAATACACCCATATCACCAGGACAGTCCATGCCATGTTAGACTTCAAATGAACTGTACAATGACCTGCAAATGACAAGCACAGAGAGTTGCAGCCCCCTGCGACTTTGGTGTGAATGAGTTTTAACCCTTTGTTAGCAAGACAGAGGGGAAGAAAGCATAATCTATGATCCCAATGTTTCTGGAATGTTTAAAAAGGTCAATATGCTGATATTTTTGACAGCGCTTGACCTTTTGTGAAAAAAGTAACAAAACCATTGGAATTGAAATAACTTCTTTGTTTAGTTCTGGCACATAATGTATCACAGTCAAAGCATGCTGTCTCCCCACAGCATCTGCCCATGAGTGACTTGACTGTTAATCCAGTGTATTGATCTAATATCAAAAGGTGCTATTTAAATGCAGCATAACTCCCCAGGAACCATGATCTGTCAGTAGGCTCTGTTTGGAGTCTGGCTGAATAACTAATGCCTGTTTTGTCTGTCGCTGTGTCCAGGTGGCCCAACATCTGGCCCCTACCTACAGAGGCATTGCCTACAAAGTGGTCAGGAGGGCGCGTATAACACCAGGAAGAGTAAGTAAGTTTATTTATATAGCGCCATACAAGAGTCGACATTGCAAAATGCTTCACAGTAAAAAAACAAAAAACAAAACAAAAAACATCAACAGACATACTGTGCAGACATGAGGAGAGTAAAAGTCCTAGTAATAAAAAATAAAACTCAACTCCAAAAGTTTAGGAGCCACACACTCAAAAAGAACTGCCTGAAAGGAGAAACAAGTCCTGATCAGAAGACATCAGACACAGACTGGTGGTGTAGGGCTGCTGTATTGTATCTATAAATTGATTTGATGACACTTATGACACTCTTTAGAGGACTTGATAAAAAGCATCGCAACAGCATTCTGATCCTGAACTTGTAAGCAATCCAGGGGTGTCTTGCTAAGGAAGGTGGGAAGGTGGCCCACTGTTGACACACAGCTTGGATCAAAACTTCCTTAGGTAGGCATATTGATACCGGCATCAGATTATATATTGATAATATATACTGTATATCACAATATATCTCTGTACTGTCTCACTTCGCACACTTTGAGAGCCAGCTCCAGGTACTGTTGACGGCTGGTAGCAGCACTGTTAATTATGATTGGTCAGGCTGAGATGTTTTAAACTTTGAATTGCTCCCCACAACTTATACCATTAATTTGTGCATATGTACATAGAACTCCTTATTGGCAGAGGCGCAGCATATTAAAGCAGGGTATGTATTTAGCTAAGCGTGTGATGTATCAATACATTGTGTGTTTTGCTGCCTTGTAATTACACGCACAGTGTTGGGGACTCCAACTCTAGTTTACTGTACCTGCTACATTTCTCAGTAGAATTCAGGAAACTAGTTTCAAAATCAGTTTTCAGTAATAAGTTTCTAGTAATAAGCTATTTTTTCATCCTATCCTATCCAGCAGTTTTGTTTGATAGTATGGAGCAGGAAAGGGCGTAACCAGCAGCCAGGCTGTCCCAGAGGACACACCCTGTACTAGAGAGCTGTTTTGGTTCCCATCCCACCTCTCTGATTCATTCTGCTCTCTGACTGCAGATGGGAAAGGAAAACTGCCATACTTCTTTAAGGAGCCTCATTGCGTCACACACACACGCTGTTTTAGTGATAATGATGTTTTAAAAGAAATTATGCATTAATATGAAAGAAATTCCATTTAAATATTAGCACCACTTCTTTTACTCTTGTATGTCCCTCAATTGCACACAGCAGTTATAATGAGTTACTGTACATAAAAAAATGTTGCGGTTTGTAAAACACAGTGGAAATGCAAGGAAGAATGTAGAAGTGAGGCCTCACAGGTTCAGGTTATGGGAAGCTCCAGGTTGTGAGTCATTAAAGTTCCTGCAGTAGAAAAGAGGCTTACTGTGTGCTGTGGAGAAGTATGCATGCACAGCCATTGTGGCAGACACTGCTGGGCTTCCTGAGCATGCAGGCAGCAGAGGAGGCTCTTCCTTGAATTGTGGCGCTCATGGCTGCAAAATAAAGTGAACAGATGACTTGGATTTCATTTTTAAAAAACCAGCAGGTTGACTCAGAACTACTCAAAGACAACAAAAAAGTCTGTTCTATCTGTCTGTCTTCTGTTTAGCTCACCATAGGTCATAAAAACCAATTAGTTAGTGTACAAATGTGTTCACAATATGTACTGTTACTGTGTCAAATTAAGCCTGACACCAGCTTGTGCAACACTGTTTATTTAGAATGGATGTTTTTGACAGCACCATTCACACTGGCAGTAATCCCAGTACACCTCTCCCCAACCAGCTACTTCAATTCCAGCACTGGTATTCCCGCACATGCATTAGATTGACCTCACATTAACCCAGATACATTTGATCTTTAAGATCCATAAATTGGCTTTTGTCATTACCATAGGTTAATTACTGAGATTTGCTCTGTACCGTTGCTACACTGAGATTGCAATAATAAGCACCACACAAAAGCCATTCACACTGCCTGCGTGAGCACTAAATAGGCATTGTTTTGATCTTTCTATTCCTGTCGGGAGTTTTGTTTGTATTGGTCTATTATTAGCACCATAACTAGCAGTACTTTTGATACAGTTTGATTCTGCTGAGCTTAGTTGAAAACCTTGCCCTTCCTGTCATTCTCTCCTTAATAAGTCATGCGACGTGCAGCTCAGATGTGGATCTGATCGCTGAATGCTGTGCATTCCTCACAGCACCTTTATGAGGAGGGAACTCCTCTTTGCTTATGAACTTTAAAGTATGCACTGCAAAAGGTATTTCTAAGATCAGAGAATCACACCTTTTATTTAAAATGTTTCATGCATTTTATTTATTACAAAAGATTATATAAAATAAAACCTAAAATAATGAGGCCTATTTGTCTGTTGTGGTACAAACACTGCTCAGATTAAGGTCTGAGTTCCCATGGATCGTAGAAACTTCATAAAGTATTTTGTTTATTTTTAGCTGTATGGTATGTCTTCATGTCCTGACGGTCATAAGCGTTGCCACAGGATGATAATGCTTTCATGTACTGTGTGCACAGTTCACAGCCTTTATCCTCTTAATTAACACCCACATTGCAGTGGATGTTGTTTAAAGTTGCACCAAACTGAAGTTACACCAGCCTGATTGGATATAGATGAATATGCCATGTTCGTGTGATATAGAGAACCCAACGATAAATCAGCCAGGCTGATATTCGCTTGTCACAGATGTATCGATGTTGGTGTACATGTTGACTCATAATTATCAGAAGAAGGAGACAGTGTCAACATTATATAGATCTTTCAACAGAAAGCTCTCACAAGCTAATTTTTCAAGTTCAAAATGTCCCACTCAGTACATACCTTAAATCATCAAAAATGTTTTTTCCATACAAAAAATAAATAAATAATTACCAGTCCATGCATTGTTATCAGATTATTGAAGCATTAATATCAGTATTCTGTCTCAAAAAAACCCAAATAAAAATGCAAAAGAGGTTTTCTACCTCAGTGGGACTTACATGGTTAAAAACAGGTTAAATTGAAAATAAATAAAATTAAAAAGATGTTCATCAGGCTTTATTAAATGAGACTAGTGTTTCCAACTTGTAAATACCTTTCAAGACAACCCCCAGTGTAAAATCGCAATATATCAAACTTGCCGCTTAATAACGGTTGGGCCTGTTTTTGCGGTTTTTATTCAACATAGCAGTTGCAAATGGACACAGCACTTATACAGAAATCAATGATCCCCACAAAGTGAGAACCCCAAAATGACAACAACCCAGTCTCCTATACTATGGCAAACAAGAATGTGAGATAATCCGCCCCTAGCTGACAGTTGGTGATTTCAGGCTGCACAGGCAGGTAGCTGTAAATTCTCAGGAGACAAAACCAGTAAGAAAGGGAAAGAATGCAGATAAAGAACTATTCCTTTACCACATCCAAGGGCAGTTCAGCTCTAACAGCTTATCAACTACAAAGAAGTTAAAATTAGGTTAAACGTTGGGACACATATAATGGCTTACATTTTTTCTATTACAATAAGAAGACAAATTACAAATATAATCACATCAAAATGTTCCACTAAAATAAGTATAAGTGTTTGAGAGTCTTCCCCATCTTTACCATCCATCATATATGATGTTACCATGTAATAATCTCTGAGGGCAGGTGTACTGGTGTTCCTTGTAACTCTTCTGACCGGTACATGAAAAGGTTTGACACATTCTTTTCAATAAATCAAAGGTTTGATCAACCATTAATATCATAGACTGTTACAGGGTAAGATGTGTGTGTGTGTGTGTGTGTGTGTGTGTGTGTGTGTGTGTGTGTGTGTGTGTGCTCGCTCTTGTCTGATTATTACCTGTGGGTTTCTCAGAGTTTTGTAGATTTCCAGATGCCAAACGTCATCTAACCTCAGTCCCGTCTTAGGGTATCAGCAAAATAAATAAATTCATCTCAGGCCAGAAACTTTGGTCAGTCTTCATCAATCTCACACCATGTAAGCCTTGAAAGTTTGCAACCTCATAAAATTATCTCAGCCAGTTTGTAATAAACTGCACTGCCCAATGTATATTATGTCCAGTGTAGCCTATATCATGTCACCAACAACATGCTATTCGATTACACACATATGCCAAAGCTTAGCAAACAATGTGTATGTTTTGGAAGCATTGGTATTTAAGGTATTTTTGTTATCTTAATGTTCATGTCTCAATGTCTCACTGCATACAACTATGCAGAGTCATATCTGTGTAAAATAATGTAATATTACTTAATTATATCTTTTCAGTCTATGTGGTTCTTTGGCTTCTGACATTGTCTTTGCTGGTTCTTGATCCTTCAGCTTGTCAACAGGTGCACATGGGAAGCTGTCCATCAAGGCACATGTGTGAATTAAAAGTGATTAGTGTCAATGTAAATTGCGCTTCAAAACTTTAACTTAATACCAATTCTTGCACAACAGGGCTTTAATAGAAGCCCTGTGTTGATGATCCTCTTTTAGCTCAGTAACCATGACACTCAGAATTTCTCAGTTTGATGTGCAGGGATCAGTAACTACACTCCAGATGTTGACTGGAACAGCACATCCCTGTTGTCTGATTCATCCATCTTTTTTACCATCTATGATATGTTTTGTCTCCCCACTGAACTCTGTGATTATGGCCAAACCTGAAAAAGTTATGGAAATTATGAAAATGTTACGAAGACACTAAAATGTTTCTTCCACCTACAGGTTTACATAGACCTAGTGCATTAAAGTCAACTAAAAAGGAATAAAAACTTGAAATTTACGCTGTCCTCAAAAAGCCTTTAAAATGTGTGCTTTGCGCTGTACTATTATTCAGTATTGTAAGAGTGTGCTTAAACAACTTTCAGTGGAAACCAGTCAGTTCTGTTCCCAAGCCACTGGGGTGTAACAAAAATGTTGGTCCTGTTGTTAGTCCGGGCTGGTTCACATCAGTTTGACAGAAAACATATGGATTAGCTGTAAACAGAGATTCAGCTGGTGACAGGTCTCTCAAAGTGAACCCTGCTGCATGACTAATTGAGCCGTGGGTTTGCTGTAGGGGCTTGTGTGGGAGTTTCTGTCAACACAATTTCTAAATTAAACACTTTTCAGTAACAGCAAATACTGAAGAGAAATATTCATAAGAATTTCTCATCATTTCTGATATGAAATGCCTATATTATTCTGCATTTAACCCACTGGGAAAGATTTCTTTGACTTGTTGAGATGCGCTCACATGTTAAAACAAAAAGGCAGCTCATGTCCTTCACACCTCTCCCGTTGTCGTCTGCAGAGTTTTTAAACTATAGACTTGGATCATTTGAGGTCTTCAGACGGCAATTCGTGAGAGGTGTTTTCAGGGTTTAGGTGGAAAGACGGTCGGTAGCAGCTGTAAATATCTTAAAGCTTACTGTTGCGAGTCTGGCATGTTGTAAATGAGAGCAAAACAAAATTCATGAATATCAGCGCAAACTGATCTTGGCTCCTTTTTATGTTGGTGTTACCTTCACTGTACTGACATCAATGAAACCTGAACAGGGAAAAGTAAAACTCTTAAAAACACTTATGCCCCATTTAGTGTGAAAAGGGAGCTTTATAGCATCTTTCAGCCCAGTGTTAAGGTTTGTCTGTCTCCAAATTTACTGTTTTGGTTCACTGTCACTGCTCTCATTGGCATCATTTCCAGATGCAGCAGATATAGCAGTTGGATGCTACCTGACCAGCACCAAACTGCAGACAATGTTAGTGACTGTTGATGAATGCAGAGAAGCGTTTATCCACTGACGAGTCAGATTTCTCTCAGGGTTTGGTGCAGACCAAAACAGAGCTGAACGGAGAGTGGATACTGAACAGATGACCAGGAACAGAACTTCAAATAAATGCTAATGTTTCTCCATATCTGCTAGGCACGACAATAAGCATAACTGTATGTTAACAAGTTCTCCACATCAACACAAACGGTTATAACATGTCAGTGTTGTGTTTACAGCTTGTTTTCACTTTTCTGTTAGTGCAGGTTTAGACACAAAAGCCAGACACACTAGATGTCAATAAATTCCTGCAATAGATGAGACGTAGGCTTTATATTTTTTTCTTTCTTAGCTGAGTGTGCATGCTCTTTTATACTAATATCATGTTAATGGTGAAGTAGAACAATAGAAACAATACACCAATGTATGAAATGGAAAACCCTAATTGGTCAATTCCTGCAATTGCTGGATTATTTACATACAAAATATTGATTAATGTGCATTGTCCCCAATGAAAACATCCACATACAATGGCTTATGTATTCAAGTAAAATAAAAAGTAATTATCATATCATAATTATTACTTTGCTCAAGTGAAGGTGGTGACAGATTAAATCAGAAGTGACCAAGAGGGAATAATAATAAAGAGTACAAGTAAAGGAAAGAAGTGTGTATGAGACACACTGTGAACTAAACCATAAATTAGCTGTCCACGCGCAGGAAGAAGTAGACCCTATATTAAGGACCATCTGAGAATTACATTTACAAGTTTTCACCCATCATCACACAGGTTGCACACTGAACCAGTACGGTGGAGTTGTACACTGCCTGAACAACACCTGTGCTATTATTCTTTAATCTGCAAAAATCATGTAAGATTTCGTTATAACTCTAATTACTTTAATTGACTAAATATAGGCACAGGCGTGTGTCGCACCCCTTGCTGAAAGCATGCAACACAACCAAGTGGTTTATTGTACAATTTACTTAAATTGGTGGGAAGACTGGATTGTAGAACAGTGTTTGAACGGTACAATTTAGGCATTTGGGAAGTAGTAATTTATGCTGAAAAAATTTTATGAGTTAAATTACCTGCACAACTGTGAAACTACTGGTGAAATATTTTTGTAGAGATTGTTTTTAATTCTTTGTCCTCAGGGTTGGGGTTGTGACTTTTATCTTAAAAATGATCTTTTATTATTTTCTATCACAGCATTAATGTTCAGTCTGATGAAAACACAGTGCATGAAAAGCAGTTAACTTTTATAAGAAAATAATCTTTATCATCATTATTATTATTATCATTATTGCTCATCTCCACACACATATCTTTTTCTCCTCCTGTCTCTATATACCACACACACACACACACACACACACACACACACACACACACACACACACACAAAAAAAACACACCCTCCTGTCCTCGTGTGACGCTGGCAGTCTTCTCCAGCTCGGTGACAATGATGAATGCAGAACATGAAACACATTAATGCAGCAGATCCTGGTCAATGTCAGCCCTTTCTTCACTGTGTCAAGTTAAACAAACAAGACCAAGCAAAAGCGGATGGTAATTGACCCTCCAGAGATAAGGCCCTTGCTACTGAAGTGGGAGGTCATGGCAATCTCAAGCCATTGTCAAACCTGAGATGGACACACACACTCAAAAATATACTCTGCTCACTGTCTGAATGGTCACACTTTTATATAAAGCTATAAGCTTCTCATCCACCTTCCAGAGGTGAATTATTATGAGAAGGCGCCCTGTCTTATATACTTTCTCTGCACAGTGCTTAATCAGCAATAAGCTGTCATTGTAATAAGTGCATTCCACTTGTGTGAGATGTCTAAAGCCTTAGCGAGACATGTTTAAAGTGTGGACGCTTTTGACATTTTGATGACACATTCTGTTGAAATCGAACTAATTAGGAGAGTTTTTGATTTTGAACTTCTGGTCTTAAATGATGAACCTTGTATACCTACTGTATGTCCCTCAGTGTTACAAAGTATCATGCTGATGCTGTATAATTGGGAGTGCGTGCGATAGAAGTGGAGGAGGTTTGCCGCATTGTGAAAGTGACGCATTTAAGGTCAACAGATCAGAGGGTTTAATTTTCTACTCCTTTTTGGTAATGTAGTTTTAGTCCTGCAGACAACATGGACTTCAGGAGAAATGTTTGTGATAGATTTTAGTGTTCAGAAAAGTGAGACTGAAAATTCTCATGTTTGATGTGACCCACTCAGCATTGGGTCGAGTCTGTTCGGCTTTGACCTAAAATTACATTTTGCATTGAACAACACTGAAGTGAGAAGGCAGCAGGTGTACTGTATCTATGAATTTGGTGGTGCCTATGATTTGTGAATAAAATCATAATGCTAAATCAAACATTGAATAGTGTGTTGGCAGCTGTAAATGAGCAGTTCAGCAAAAACATACTCATTAAATTCTTTTTATTTGTCAATAGTGTGCCAGGTAGGATGGTTTAACATAATTTATTTTAATGTTGCAATTTTTCTTATATAAGTGAGTGAGTGAGTCATAACCTCTGGGCGATGCTATACTTGTTTTCCACTGGTCATGTGGTTTTAAAAATAAAAATATTTCTGATGTTTATTGTGCTATTGTGCCTGTTGGTAAAAAAGTAAATGCTGAAAAAATGAAGCAAAGTTCGTAAACTCGCATCTCAGATTTTTTTTTTCTGCATTTATAAAAAAATAGCAACGTAAAAATTTGTTGCAAAAATGGCAACAAGGTGAGGGTGAGATCGACGAAGCTGAACAAGTCATTGTAAATTTACAGATAAACAACTAAATCTACAAATGTTTTTGGACTGTCATAAAAAATGTTAAATGAACTGCCCCTAGCTACCACAACCACAGCCTACACATCAGCGGAAAATGATGCTGATGATTGGTTGTCAAAATAAAACAATCCAACTCTCAAACGGAAAGTGGCAAACATGAACACAACGTCAGATTGAATAACGAAGTGAAACAATATTACAATTGAGTCTGAACATCAGTGTTTGATGGCAGCTGTGATTTTTAATTACAGCTGTAGTGTATCTATAGTTAATTTGCAGGGTAACTATCCCTTGGTTTTGTTTGCCCAAGTTTTCTGCTGCCACCAAGTAGTTGGAAAGTAGTTTTCAATGTGCTGAGCGGCACCATGAAAATATCATTCCCCATCACAGCTGTTGGGTAGTGGTACAGTAGATGTTTCAGAGGCAAATGTGTCCAAACCGCAACACAAAGCTAAAACTTCTGTTTGGCTAAATGCTGCTAGGAGCATAGCGAGAAAACATGCATCTTGTGATTTGGGTGAACTGGCCCTTTAATGCAATCCGCCTTCAAGGTGTAATTGCAAAATGATAGGTTTCTCCACTCACTGGCATCAAAATCTGTGCATCCTCCTTCCCAAAAGTACCCTAAATGCTCAGTATTTATTAGCTTAATTTAGTCACTGCTGAATGAGATACAAATCAACATTAAATGTGTTAAAATATCCAACAGTAGGTGCACGTGATTGGGTCCAAGAAATGTTATTGTCTTGCATTTTATTAAGCTGAATGGCTTGTTGTATTTGATGCTGGCTTTTAATTTCTGTATCTGTCCGTGCAGTTGGTGTTTTTATTACTATTAATTTATTACTTGGGTTTTGTCTGCTTGGCCACTTGCATTTATAGAGTAATAAGGGAATGTATTTAATGCGCCCTGCTTTCAGTTGCAGTGTGAATTGTTAGCATGAATCAAAGGGGTTGATTAAACCATACTGTCCCCGGCTTTTAAGTGTGCTTAATTTCACACCATCTATAAATAAAGCAATTATTTTCTTATGTGCACTGTCGAAGTGAAGGCTTCATGTGTTTGCCTCTGCTATGACAATTGTATATGAAGGCTCTTTCAAAGACTTATTGTGCATCTCTAGTTCTCTTCTGGTTAATCCATTTCTAATGTCGACTATGGGTGCTTTCATTAAGAAACCAGTGCTGTTTTTTGTTTCTACAAAGCTCAAATTATAAGGGAATTGTATTTTGAATGCACTCATGAAACTGTTAAAGCCAGGGAGTTCTAATGCATAGTTTTGTTGGGCTTAATCTACAGATTGTTGTGTCTAGCCACGTGGGAATTATGCAATGCAAACTCCTCAAAAGAACACAAACAGAGAATTTCTCAAGACTGAGTATGTGGGAGGGCTTATCCGAGCGTCTGCTGCCAGTTTCAGCACTGGAGGATACTTCATGTTAAATGGATTTATGCTTTTATTTCTAATCTTCATTGTCTCTCTCTTGCAGTTGGGCAGAGTCTTGTCTTGATCCTGACCAAAGCAAAGAGAAATGAAGTAAGCTGCTGTGATCACTTTTAGCCTCAAACTGTCTTTGGAAGAAATTATTAGTGAACATTAGTATTAGTATACTATTAGTTTTCCACATTTCCCCCTTTATCTCTTTATCTCTTTTTAGTAAAACACATAAGGACACAAGGCCACTAACACGATGCCATTTGGCTTCAAAACTGTTTTGAAAATAACCCCTTTGTGTACACATTCAAATGGCGCTGTGTATAATCATGCATGCTGGAGGACTTAAATGCGTTGTAATTAGAAAATAATGGGCTAGTGTTCATGGATGGGAGGTTTCTACTTAACATTTTCACTCAAAGTAAATGGGCTAAAGTCAAAATCAACCTGGACAGAGGCCCGTCAGACTCCAGTATAAAAGTTGATCTAGCCTGTTAAAAGAGAGAGACTGTGCGCACAGAGGTGTAATGGCCACGCTGTCTCTATTAAGGCTAACAGCTCCCGTCTCTTTCAAGGCGGTCATTTAGTAGCGCTGCTCATTCAGCCTAATCAATGGTTGAAGCCGCAGCGAACCATTAAATAAAAAAAGAGGCCAGAGATGAGGTGCTTCTGATTGGGGTTAATTGGATGTAATTGGAATTTATACTGTACAGTGGACGACTCATTAAGAACACATTTAAAAATAATGTCATTTGAGCTCAGGTCATTTAACCATTTTTACATTGAAAAAGTAGGAAGCAGGACTTGGGGGGGAAAAAAAAAAATTGGCATAGCTGGTGTAATTTTCTGAGCATGAATGCCTACAGACTGTGTACACCTAAATGCAAAATGTCACTTATTGATTTGTCAGTTGGTGCTTCTCCCTTGGTTCAATTTCACATAGAAAAACAATTTGATTTATTTACATAAGATAACTTGTCTTCACACTTACTGTATGTTGCCCTATTTGTAAGAAAGTATAAGTGTTTATTAATGTATTTGTCAACAACTATTGTTCCTCCTGTGGGCAACAATAACTAGAGGCTGCAGATAATTAATGATACTGTCATATAACACAGTAACAATCATAATATTTAATAAGTTATTGATAATTGTTGACACATATTGCACAGTAATAAACATTTAAAATGTCCTCATGTCTGCATAGAATTACATGACGGTGCTCATAGCAGCATTTATTACATGTTTATGTACTGCTTATAAAGGATAAATAGGGGGATTTAAAGGAAAGTCTTACCAAACTATGTTTAATTTATGTTTAATTTATGTATTTTTATTCTTTCCAGAGTTTTGTCCGGCTAGCATCCTGTGTTGGACTGCTACTTGAAGCCCTGTGCCATGAGACAAGCTCAGACGGATGGATTTCAACACTAATCCGTTTGATGTAAGTGAATTTAGGTTCTAATTCATGGGCTTGTGCACTGTATAACAAGCCAGAATCAGCAACACACGGTCCATAAATTCAAGAGGAGAGAGAGAGACAGAGTGTGGGATGAGAGAAGGGGGTAGAAGAATATGGTGTTTAACTGGAAGGCAGTATGTTTTATCAGTCACTGGCACCATTTAGCTGACAAAAATGAGCAGACCCAGCTCTGGGAATAGGGCCTAGGCACCGGGTGTTCACCAAATCCTCACAAGAAGAATATCAGCACTTCTCACATGCTGCTGCCTGATATCCACTGCTGTAGCTGAAAACTATCTCCATTGTCCAGTTTGATTGCCTGAATCAAACTGATTTACTGCAAATCCATCTGAGCTTTGATAAATCTATTACAGTTTCATTTCGCTGATTTCATTAACGTGAATAAAACCAGCCATGCTTTCTGCATAACTGCCTTTTAATGGCTTGGCCCTGTCACCTGCCTCAGTATTAATCCCTCTGACTTATTGCTCCGCAGAGGGAATGAGTAATGGGTATTTGAATGTGATCAGCACAGTACAATGCAATTAAGGAACCAGTACTGTTCTGTGCCTTTAATCCTGAACTAATTTGAATTGCAGTTTGATAGCACTGTGAATCCTGCATAATTATGTAGGGTGCATATTAAACTCTGTGACAAACCGAAGAGGCCTTTAACTAGCCCTGCCATGAGGAGAGCAGCCAGGAGAGCCACAGTAAGGTAGCCAGCCACAGCACTCTGGAAGTCTCAATTACCACCATCTTGGCTGACAGGTGGGAGCTAGGGGGGGGTTTGTGTGTGTGGGGGGGGGGTATAGCCTTCATCTGAAAATGGTTGACACTGACGTCTGTCTTTTTTTTTTTCATCCCCAACCTCAACAATTCTGTACTAGTGTCATTTTGGCCTCAGAGAACAGATACATGGAGTCTGAATGTGAGAGGGTTCAGGTTCAGTCAGTGGGGATACGCTTTTCATCAAGGGTCACACATTCACCATGTCTCCAGTGGTACTTCTGCTTTATTGGGAATACTTTTTGTGTCATAAGTATAAATATGGTAGAAACAATAAAATAATAAAAAATAATTAACAGTAATACACACTAAAATGAACATATCATCCATCAGAGCCAAATATAAACACATAGACATGTATACATCCATATACTGTACTTGAACACTGTAAAGTAACTTGCTGCATCATCCACTTGTCCAAACAGTCTTTGACATATATACAGACACTGTCTATTGTCGTCCAATGTTTTTTCTGTTTTTTTCATATACTGGTATGTAAAATTTGAGAGTTCCCAGAAACTGGAATCAAATTTTTTATACGCATAAACATACTTGGCCCATGCAGCTGATTCCAATTCAGATTTTCTTGAATCCTCAAAGCCATCTGGATGACAAAATATTCCACCCCGCTGCATGATCAAAAAGATTTCTAATTCATTTCTTTTGTGCCACTTTTGTCTAACCCAATCAAAGATGGTAGCCAGAAATATGTTTGCTTATTATAAAAATTTTAGATTGTCATATCAGTTATATAAGTATATGTTGACATTTATTCCCATATTTTATATTTTAATACAAATACAATATACAAAATAATGGAATAATATTTTTGCTTACAAAATATGTCATTTCCTGCTTCCTAGCTTACAAAATACAGTCGCCACTTGGGAAACAGGTTAAAGTTAAGTCTTTCTTTCATACAACAGACATAATATTTCTTTATCCAGATGATTAAAAAAGTCTTTTAAAGATTCTGGAAACACTATCAAAACAGCTCTAAGTGTTGTTAAACAACACTTCTAAGATTTTAAAGCTTTCCAGGTAATTATTTTTTTGGAAAATCAGGTTCTTAGCTCTGTGATTTGGATGTAATGGTAAAACGTGAGAGGCATAAACTGGTTACAGAGGTTGATAGAGATTGCCGTGTCTTTAAAAGAGCAAAAAAAAGTGACTGTGTCTCCGTGTGACAATGGTGGAAAAAAGTCATGCAATTTGAAATCTGCAATAAATACTTCTATCCGGAGTTACCTTGTGACATGTACCACATGTGGTCGGACTTGGGCATATTTCACACTACCCTAAAATATTTGTAACAGTGAGCTATTCTGCTTCACACAAGATTGAACCACAGAATGAAGAAAAGAGGGATGAGGTGAGGAGTGAGAAAGAGATGCAGAAACAGAGGGGAGAAGAGGAAGAAGACACAGAGGGGGCTGCTGGCTAAATTAAGCCATTGTGACTCAAAATCCTCCTTTAATAAGGTTCATGCTGTCTACAACTTCATCATTTTCTCCTGAATGATAATTACTTTATTCAATCATGTTCAAGGTTTTAGTGAAAGCTAGCATTGATTGATTAACTTCAATTACCATGCTTGCATTTGCATAGATAAAAACTGCTTTTCAATTTGTGAGTGGCACGCGGGTGGAAACCCTGCCTTGATATTTGCATTTCAATGTGAACGGTGAAGGATAAAGGTGGGAGTGGGGTCTGATCACTGCTAAGCCCTTTCTGGTCGGCTGCGCCAGCATCTATTTTTCCATAAACACCCTTTGTTATGATGTTGGTTTGTTCCCTCCACGCAGAGAGAGCCAGCAGTGAGCTCTGTTTGCAGGCTGGCTTGACGGCTCTGTTGGGGGATTAGGCTGCGCTGCACTACAACTCAGTCGAGAGCTTAGGTGAGCTCAGGCTGCAGCAGCAGTGCACTCCTCTCACAACAGTCATACACCCAGCAGATGAATAGACAACTGTTGGGAAATTTCACACTTCAAGGAACTGTATGTGGCCATACTATATCCATAGGCTGACTGAGCTAATGAAGCTGCACATGTGTACAGAGAGAGAGGCAGCGGGAGATAATTACAATTATCACATGTCTATATCAGTCATCATTAACCACACTGAAAAACATATATGAAACCGTACAATTTATCTTGACAGATGTGTCCTGCTTTTAATTTATTTGAATTCCCTCAACTTTTGTCAAGCACCTTATATCTTATCTCAGCTACAAAAGCACATGTTCATTTTCAAGTAACAAAATTTCCTCTCACTTGACAAGATGATTTTTTCTTTTTTGCTGCTTGCCAACTTTAAGTGATAATGGAAAAACCAACAGATACTTGTAATTGCTTTCATGTAATTGGAAGGCATGAGCACCTTAGTGTGATTTTTTTTTTTTTTTTTTTTTTTTTTTTTGAAGCCCACTTGATCATTGTGAGCTAAAATAAAAATAATGAGAAGAGGTGGTTTCATCATAATGTATAGAATTTCCATTTTTTGCTCCAGTCCACGCAGGTACTGTACAGCTATACAGTGAGCGAAATCACAGCTGTGCCACTTATGCATGAGTATTGGGATTACTGTCACCTTTGTCTGCATATTTTTCTTTGATTAATGTCACCCAAATGCTGTGTCTTCCAATTGAGAACCCAGTTCATTTGCATGATTTTTTGTACATGGTGCAAATTTGGGGATAAATTAGTCAGTCTCCCATCTTTGTTGGCATGGCACTGAGTGATTTTTACTGAAGGGAAGGAGTCTCAAAGCAATACTCCCAGAGAATTACACCTGTGAGATATGCTAATCATTAACACAGCCATAATGACCTTATTTACCTTCATATAAAAGACAGAAATTAGCATTAGGTCCCCTAAATGAACGGGGAGTTAATAATCAAGGCACTCACTTTTACCCCCTATTTGTTAGCTGGAGAGGCTAAACGGCAGTTTCAATATGTTTAGTTGCAGGCAACCATAAGTCGATGTCTTTAAAACGTATTATGGCGCCATCTCCTATTGCTGCCTCGGAGGGGAATTCCCAGATGGTGGGCTATGATTAGGTAGTTCACTTAGCTGTTTAGAAATGAGCATCTGGAAACACAGGTTGAATTAACACCACTGGGTCCCTCATTCTCTCTAAATGAGTGTCATTCAATTAATCTAATTATTAGGCATGCAAAAACTGAAGGACTAATAGATTCTTATTATCCCATCATTATCATCTCTTACTCACGAGTGCTTACATTTGTGAACAGGCTCACATGTGCTCAGCGCCAAATGAAACTGCCTCCAGCTTCTCATGTTATGCCTTCAGCGTACCTACGGACAAGTTTTTAAAATTGACAAACTTGGTTACTTTTTAAATTATCTCATTTGCATTTTGCTTTCTACTGCGCTGTGAGTTTCAGTTGTTCTCATTCCTGGTCCTCTCGGATGCAGAGCCCTGCTGGTTTTCATTTTTGTCATGTAATCAGGGGCTGATTTAGACCTAGAACACCAGCTGAATGAAATTAGGTATCTAGTAGAACTGAAAAAAAGTAGCGCTATGGGTACTAAGGAGGAGGACTGAGAGCCACTTAATTACAACACCGTATCTATGACAAAATAAAATGCACCTCGGAGGCATCATTAGCAGAAAATACACAGATATACTGCTTTGGACAAATCAATGGTATAGGTTTGAAAGTCGAAGAATCAGCTCTTAAAGCAATTAGAAGTGAGAAAACTGGCAATCACGTTGGAGGAGAGCTATTTCAGAACAACTTAGCCATTTCCTGACTGGGACTCCTGTGGCTGTTTCTGCTACATTTGTTGCAAACAAAAAGAGGTTGATCTACTGGATTTTGAAGACGTCGTCCTCCTGTCACTTCGCACTATCTGACATAATGGACGGGTGGAACGGAAGATCAGTGTCAGCTCCTCATCAGCCACCTCCTTTCACATGGATCATGAGATGCAAGCCTAAAGTGGCCCGTGTCGTGTCTCTCTCTTGCTCTGTGCCCCCCCGCCCCCTTCTCTCCGGAGCCCCTGCTGCCCGGAAGGACCCTCTCCCCAGGCTGGAGTGGCTCCTGCTGGGACTGCTGAGCCGCCGGCGAGGGAGGGAGGGAGGGAGGGAGGGAGGAAGGAGGGGTTACACAGACCTGGAGAACATTGTCAACAGCCCCCAACCTCCCCCATCACCCTCCACCCCATCCCACTCTCGTATCCTCTGTCCCTGTTTACCCTCCCCCACGTATAGACAGGGTCTCTTCTGGCTGTATGTGTGTGCATATGTGTGTGTGTACATGTCATTTGTCTCCATATGGGCTTCTCTAGTGGATGTATGTGACATAGAGAGAGAGAGAGAGAGAGAGAGAGAGAGAGAGAGAGCATGTGTGTGTTCTCATACAGGCTTGCATGTGTGGTTGTGTATGAATGTTTTTTGTGTGTACTGTATGTGTGAGTGTGGGTGTGTGAGTGAACGACGGAGTGAGTAAACATGTCCCAGGAAAGGATTAACCTCATGAGCTGAAACATCGGGGGACGACATCAACAATAAATGTCAAATACAGCACAAAGATAATCATACAGGAGATACTTGGTGGTAAATTTCAACCAGATGTCAATTTAATCACCAGCGTCTTCGAAAAACCACTTCAGTTGTATTAAAGCAGTTTGGTTCTAAAACCAACATCCAAAATAAAATAAAAAAAGCTTCCGCCTCTCCTCTGTCACCAACTCTCCATCCAGCATCGTTTCATTTTCTCAGTTTCCGACGCTTTTTTATATCTTTTTTACCATTCATCTAAACACACTTCAGCCGCCCTCAACAGGCCCTCTATCCGCCACTCTTCAGTCTAGCCCGGTCTATAATGCAAACACCCAGGCAACTTAATTCACAAGGAAGAGATACCAATTTCTTCTCAGCAAGAGATATATCAAGGACGTTAAACAAAGCAAACAACTGCATCGAATTCTGATGGCGCAAAGCTAAGCCTTCAATTTGAGCCTCCTCTCAGAAGAAAGCAGAACTTAGCTTAAAATATTCTCCCGGTAGAAAAGAGAGCGTATTGTGTTATCATGAGAGTCTGTTTACCTAGTGAATCTACATATGGCTATCTAATATCTTTGTGCCATTGAGCAGGTTGGAAGCTGGAGTCCCAGGGGTTTCAAGGCTGGGATTATGCATGGCGGGGGTTGAACTATTGCCCCTGTGTGATTGAAAGACCTCCACCAGCTTAGACCCTGTTTATTGTACATTTGCATTGCTCAGTTCCACGAGGCCGCTAGGAACTATCAGTGGCCAGGCAGCTCATATCTGGGCTGCTATAATTCAGTTTCTTCTGGATCCCCCTCATGCCTTCCAGCCAGCAGGAGAGGCTGGGGGTTTAAAGGCAATCATTTAGTCTGATTGACCAGGATATGCTCTGATCAATATCTCGCACCAGGCCCCACATGGTGAGAGAAAACAAATCAAGTGTTTGTGTATTTCAAGGCACTATTTACACTTGTATTCAGGATTAAATACCAAAACACTTGTCATTAATTTGGAGTAATGAGAGGACAGTTAATTTGAATATGCGCCATGTTGTACTTGTGGAAAAAAAAAAAAGTGTGATCTGAGTTATTATGAGTCAACTTTTAAATGTGTCACATGTTTTGTGTCAATCAGTTGCTTTTGAATCGTCTTCTACCACTGAAGAGCAGATCTATTAACAAAGATAATTGCATTTGGATCCATGCCCTGAAGTGGTCAACTATGCAATTTCACTAATTCATCCTGGTGAAAGGTTGACCTTAAGAAATGTAATTACACACACACCTGAGTTACACAAGAGCCCAAGAGGTCCGCAAAACGTTTACTGGTGAAGAAGGTATAATTACCAGAAAACAATTAGCCCATTGTCATGGCAGTTGGAAAGAGAGTTCTTCCAGTGCAGCGTCTGGCTTTACACAAACAGATGATTATGAAAAAGCGCTTGCTAAATCCCATGCTGTCAATACTGAAGCTAGAACAAAGCTAGTCTGATTTGTTAAATATTTTTTAAATGTAATATTACAAATCAAGTGATTAAAATGTGCGAGAAACACAATGCCCCTGCCTCTTTTTAAGGTATACAGTGGGGAGCGGCATTAGTTCTACATGACCACGTGGAATTAAGTGGTTTAGAGTAACCTGGTATAAACACAAATCATTTATGAATTTTAATAGGCCCGCCCATGCCTCATAACTATGCATGACTTCATACTTTCATAATTGACAGGAAATATGAACTAGGCCAAGGGTCGCCTATTAGAATGACTTTTCATTTAATTTTTTGACAGCCCAATACACAAATGCGGGCTGGATTTCTTGAGCATATTCATGTAGTGCACAGGAACCTTTCTGGTGAAATCTAGCAGTAATCCCCCGAGGCCTGGACCACCTCTCTTATAATTACACAGTACTACACTTTGTAGTAGTGAAGCAGATCTCTCTGAGCGTCGCACAACGTCTGAACTGTTCAAACGGGAATTCAATTTGTCCATTACAGTATAGCACTGCAGATACATTTCAGTGATTAAGAGCAAAATTCACAGAGCCGGCAATGCACACGCTACATTCAGACAGCAGCGAGTGAATTACAGACCAAACAGTGCTGTGTTGACAGGTGTGTTGTGCACAGTTACATCACTTCTCCTCAGTGAAATCGACCATACAGACTGAGTACATATAGAGTGTTGCCTTTTGCCCAAGTTCAGCTGTAGGTCAGGATGACCCCCCCCCCCCCCCCCCCCCAAATCTTCAACACCTACCCTGACCAGGGCTGTTCTGTGGTAGAGAGGTGTTCATATACAATAGAACAATATGCAGTGGGAGGTAGAGGAATGTGGGCCTACATCACCCCCCTTTTAGCACAAGCTAAAACTCATTGTATTCCTAAGATGTAAATCTACACCTCTGGGCTATAAAAGTGCTACAAAGAGGGTTCTTGACTGAGTAAATTAACATTCATCCCACTCGCAATTAAGCAGACAGACTGACATTGTAGCTCCTACATCGCTGCAACACTGGGGGCTTTGTTGACATGGCGTCTGGACAGAGGAAAAACCAGAGGAAAATATTTTCAACTGAGTCATCGACTGGACATTGGTATCTGGAGACTGGAGTCTGAGTTCAAAACAAGATGCTTTAAAGCCGTACAAGCATTTCAGCTTTCCACTCTCTTGTGGGATACTGTTGACCATTATTAAGATCATCCTCACACCAAAGGGAGCAGAAAGTGTCAACTCCAGTTTGTTATTTTACTGTAGTCCATTGACCAATAATGGACTGTACATCAAACTGTTTTTCTATATTGGCAAGAAGAAAAACAGATTTATATCAGTGTGCACATGTATCCACAGTTGGACCTAATATCAAAACTGAATTGGTCTAATTCTACAACAGATGGTGCTGGCTGTTTGCACCATTTATAGCTAACAAAATGGATCTATAACAAGCACTGAGACACAACATCCTCATATCAAGCTAATAAAAAAAACCTATATACCAAAGACAAAAAAAGTAAAATGCCTTCTTAAAAAAAACTATTAAAACAATGCATCTTAGCAAGTATTAAAAACCAACTCTGGTTAACAGTGGATAAAGAACATTGAAAGCATGAATACATTACCATCTGCTGCTTTTAATCCCAGATAGTTACAGTAGTGGCATGTTTTGGTAAAAGGATATCATTAATCATGGGTATAATCAGATGACATCAGGTCATGGCCCACTAAGTGTGTTTTCCTCATTATGGTAATATGGAGGAGAGGGGTGTGTTTCCACTCTTCTTTTTTTTTACTTTGACACTTCTTTTCATGACAACCTACTCCTGATGGAGGAGGAAGGAAAAGATTAGGAGCTTGGACACAATGCCCATCTCTCTCAAGAACTATAATCTGATAAATGGCAGCTAAAATCTGTGATTATTAAAGTAAATATCAGATTTAAATACCAGATTTTAGCAGTTGTTACAAATAGATAACAAAGCAAATGCACAAGCACGCAGTAGAAAAATATCTAGAATTATTTTTGACTTCTGAATGAGTCGGTTAAAAAAAGAAAAGAAAAGAGTTTGCGCATCTCTAAAATGTTTTTTTTATGTGTCATGTTTATGTGGCATCAGATCTTAATTCAAGAAGTCACCACAGTTTGAGCTTATGAACAGACAGAATGCATTTCTGTGGCAGTAGAAAATAAACCCTCAGGCTATTTACTGTCTCCTTGATATATGAAGTTTGTGGTTTTGATTGTGTGTGATTATGTTCTGGGAGAATGACCTTTAGTGGCAACCGTATTGTAATATAATGAGGATGTGTCAGTCGGCGGGAGTACAGTGATGAGACGAGGCCAGGCAAGCGGCGTTTAGAGCATCGATCCACTGGCACCATGAGCATAGTAGAGAATCTGAAATATTTCGACGCCCTCTTCTCCCAGTGTACAGGTGGATATGAGATCTGATCGAGCTGCTCGGAGGCACTTGAGGCAGTCTGAGCCATCGAGTACAATGAGAAACAAGACAGAAGTATATGGACCCTCCTGTCTGTGATTAATGATGAGCAATATATCTGCCTGTTTTTCTTGAATCATACCCAATAACAGCAATTACATTAAGATCAACAGTGTACTGTAAAGTAATTGCTTTCATTAAAAAAAAAATCTCCTCTTTATTTATTAGTTTACTCAGTAAAACACATAAAATCAAATGTTTATTGTAGATTTTATTATTAGGTGTAGGAAGGAATACGACAATATTATATTATACTAATGATGATTAATGTGGAAAAGATAAAAAACAGTTGGAGCGGAGGTGAAAGGAGAGGTGGTGCAGATTGATATGGTGATGGATCCTCTTACCTCTACCTTCTCATTAACTCTGAACTGGGTAATATGACCTGGGAGAGATTTTCTCCTCCTACTTCAGCCCTAACACTGAGTCTCTAAGCCCTGCTTGGTAAGCCCTGTCTCATAAAGCACAATTAAGTGGGCCAATCACACAGGCTTAAAGTCACTCCTCTAGTGCCTTAATTCCATAATTAACCAAAATACATCATCAGCAATGAATCAGCCCCATGGATTTCAATCGTAATCACAGGCAATCATAATGTTGTAATTTTCTGTGACTTTTTCTTCAAGGAGTACTTGGTGTGATTTGGACTAATAGGATTTAAAATCAATATTTTTTAGTCAAAAAAAAATAATCAAAAAAATCAGAATTACACAAATAACAAATCTCATTTAGAGTTGAACGCGACTGTGGTTGGATGTGATTTAAGTGTGTAGTGAATAGTTTATCTCTGGGGTCTGAGCCCTAACTATGGAAGCAGAGCACCAGTGAAACATTAATCACCAAAGTATTATAGCTCATATCCTTGGACAGCACATTAATTCAGGTGGCTATTAGGCTGCCTTGCAGCCAACCTTCGAAAAAGGTCCACATTGAAATTCAGTTGACAGTGTACAGTGTGCAGAAAGCTAACTATGGTGTTACTGCATCCCAAATATAAGCAAAACAAATTGCAGATATGAATATAACCAGTATGTAAGTATATATTTTGGAGCGTGTGCTGCCACATGATGTGAACAGTGGACTTCAGTGGGCAGCAGGTGTAATCACTCCGGACTGGCACAACAGTCTTCCCTGTATTCCATGTCAATAGAGACAGACGCTCTACCTGTCGATGGAAAATAAAAAAAGGGTGAAGAAACACCAATTAGAAAGGCTCTCTCTCCTGCACTCCCTCAGAAAAGCCAGGCTCCGCTAAAGGTCAGCCTGAAATTTGAATGACAGGGCCAAAGTCTTTTACTCATAATTTTTGTGTTTGCAATAGATTTCGGAGCAATTCACAGCCTTAAAGGCCTTAAGTGGAACAGCAATTAATTGTAATGAATAATCTGACAAATCTGGTTGACATATGGCCGCTAATACTCCTCCTTTCTAGAGGGAGCAGTAGAGGGATTAGATTACCTCAAATGAAATCTGGGAGCGCTGTGCCATCTGCATGTACAGGGAAAGGCAGCGCACGTAAAACAGGGCGAGGGTGGAACCAGGGTCTGCTCCCTGCCGCTCCAGTTCCCTCAACCTCATGAGCAACTGATTTGGGAATAGGGCCTGTTTTTTTCTCTCATCTTATTGAACCAGCTGCCTCTCATGAACTAAAACGCAATAATGCTGCGGCATTGCCAAAATCGAACACACTGAGAAAAGTAAACAAACATGACAGAAGTGATAAGTGTTGTGCAAACATATAAACAACACCACCACGTCGAGCCATCTGAGCGCAAGGAAGCCGTAACTTTATTAAAAGCATTTAAAAGCATGATGAATTACCATGCCACATAGAGCTTCACATCTGTTCATCGTTATAACTGTAAATCTACACAAAGTATCCTGTGGCTTTAGGACATGAAGGATGTATGTTGTGAGTGGCCACTTTAACAATGATAGACATGAAAAGCCTAATACGCAGGCAGTGAAAAGTCCTGCATTCAAAATTGTACTTTCTGTATTCTGTTCTATACTAGATTATTACTATTGATGCATTAACATGTAAGTTTACTTCAATGTTGCAGTTGAGAATAGTTTTAACTTCTTCATTTACTGTTGCGTAGTTTCATTTATAACCATATATTATATTTTATATATGGATCATCTGTTTTGTAAGTAAAATCTTTATCGGAAAAGTAACTAGTAACTTATAGTTCTAAAAATAATGTTGTGGTGTAAAAAGTACTATATTTCATTATGAAATGTAGTGGATGTTTGAGAACCTCAAAATTATACCTAAATGCAGTACTTAAGTAAATGTACTTAATGGAGATGTACATGCTAAAACCACTTAAATCAGAAACACAAATCTTTTGCAACACTAGCAATTTTTGGTTGAAGTTTCGGTCATTAATATGTCTGACGTGCCTTAAATAGTACCAATAAAGTAAGAATAGCCTGGCCCTCAGCACAGTGAAACAATGTATGCTGGGAGTATGCCGCCGTATCAACAGAGCTGATAGGTGTAATGACGTCATACTGTAAACGCCTGCTAAAAGCCTGATAAAGAGGCAGCCCTATGCAGGATGTCTATTAACAGCCAGCTGACATAAGCAACTGGATCAGCACATTTATTTGAAGAGGGAAATCCTGTTCTCATAAAATGCTTTCACCATTTCTCAATCTTGTATATATGCTACCTTATAGTGGAGGCCAACAACTGACTGTATGGTTCATAGCAATATTTGATAAATGCCTTTGTACGACTCCTCAGAAAAGCTTAAAGGAATAGTTTGGCATTTTTGCCAAGAGTTGGATCAATGCTGCTCTCATGTGTGTACGCTAAATATGAACCTACTGCCAGCAGCTGGCTAACTTAGCTTAGTATAAAGACTGGAAACAGGGGGAAGCAGTTAGCCCACCAAAGCTCACTAATTAACATGTTTCTCATTTGTTTAATTTGTGCAAAAACAGTAGTTTAAAAACAATAATTTTAAATTTTACAGGGGGTTATGTACCTAAGTATTTCTTGGCTGGGACCAGTAACTTCCTGGAGTCTCCATCTGGCAACTGGTTCTGGCCAAGAAATAGTTTGTCACATAACCCTCCATAAAATGACAAATTATGACATTTGTGTTTGTACGCAAACAAACAAGAAACAGTGTATTCATTTGTGAGATTTAGAGTTGTTAGTAGGTGAATTTTGATACGTTTGGACAGAGCCAGGCCAGCTTTTCCCCCCTGTGTCCAGTATATTTGTGCTAAGCTAAGTTAGCCAACTGCTGCTGGTGGTAGCTTCATATTTAGCATACAGGCATGTGAGTTGTATCTGTAAGTCTTCTTTTCAGGACAGCAAATAAGCATATCCCCCAAAATGTCAAAATATTCCTTTATGGGTTATAGTCCAGCTCTTAAGCCTGGGTGGTGTCCTGCTCCGCCCACTGAGCTAACACGACCACAGACCAACTTCAAATATTCTTTTGAGATCACAGACAATTTTTTTTTTTTTTTTTTTTTTTTTGTAAATTGTAACTCTGGTTTGAGAAAAGAGACAAATTAAGGCATATCCAAAATAACATGCTGTACCATTGTATGCATACTGTCCGTTTGGAGTAATTCAGTGAAAGTCACCGGTGAGTGGAGGTGGAGATCTAAGACAGTGCATCTGCTCACAGCCTCCTAACCAGCATTAATGTGACAAAAACTCACCTAGAAAACACAGACTAATCACCTCATCCAAAGGCAGCGGGTGTCAGCTCGGATATCAGTCACCACTGGCTGCTTTATGATCATCGCTTTAACCCCAATGTAACTCTGATACAGAACACTGGATTGGCTCCATTTACTCCACCTGACAGAGGGGAAAAAACAACAGTGCATAATCACCCTTTTCTTCTTATAAAATGCATTCTGAGCAGATAGTTCAGGAGCCAGGTCTCATATTTAATTGTAGGAACTGAATAAAGAACGTTTTCCATGAGGTGCTGGTGTGTGGCTAGCATAATTGCCAGGGAACAGGTCTTAATTTAAACCGGGGGGTAATTATCATGCAGAGCATACCCACCCAGAATGTTTGCATAACTATCACAAGCGTTTTCATAAATGATGCTTTAATTAGTCTTAATTAGAATTTGTTTAAGTCAGCAGGGAATGCAGGCCCCGTGAAATGATGTATGTAATAAGCATCAGGGCCCGCTCTGTTTTTTTCCTTACTTGGGGAATAGAGCTGACAAAATCACATCACATTAAATTGATTCAGTCAGAATTAAAATTCTTATGGTATTAATTAAATGGGGGAAGATCTCATTAGCAGGCTGTGTGGTGAGGGAGAGACCCTCTCTGCCAGCAGATGTGACGGTGTCAGAGCTGCTGTACATGCTCGCCATTAGGGTCCCCAGACAAGGAGAAAGTGAGGGGAGGAGGGAAGGAAGGAGGCGAGGAGAGGTGAGGAGAGGGGCGAGCTTAGAATGAGAGAAGAGAAAAGACGGCAGGAAAGAGTGGAAAGGAGGAGATGGATAAAGGGAGAGAAGTGAGGGAGAGGACGTGAGAATAAGCGAGAGAGAGAGAAAAGGGGAGAAAGCTAGTGTGTGTGCTGTCTCTTATACACATCTTTTGGTCTATTTGGTTGGAGGAATTCAATAAGAGGAGAGCTAATGACTTGACCAGATACCCTGTTATCAGCACTGATGAGACACCCTCTCTGCTTGACTCTTTATACGGCTACAGTAGTCTAATAGGCCTCTGGAAGATTGCTACCCAGAGTACAGTACAGACCTCCCCTCTGGAAATATAGAACATGATTGTGCCTCAGGGAGCTTCGCTTCGTTGTTACAGGGCTCACCTGATCCCCTTGTTAGGGAGCTAATAGCTATTGACACACTTCTTAAGGAACTGAACTGCAGAATAACAATCCAATTCAGGGGTGTTACTGTATAGAGGATTTCCTATTTTATCCTATTGTGTTTTTCCAGCCTGGCTTTTTATCCCTCAGGTAGCACATGGTATCATCAGTTGCAGATAGTGGTGGGGATGTTGAGCAATAGACACTTTGTTGGACCCCGGCAGCAGCTGTCAGTTTGAGTGAACTGCAACCTTGAGCGGGCAGAAGAATATGATAGGGAAAGGGAAAAAAAACACCTAAAGATCATACCCACTCATAGTAAATCTCTATTTCCTTACTAGGGCACCATACAGGTTGTTATTGCGTCTTGCGTGGGTGGATAGCAGATATTTCTGAAATGGTGTCAGTAACTGTGGGTCAGAATATATGCCTCATGTGTCCCTCAGATTAAATAATACAAATAATACAATACTGTGGAGTTTTTATTGACAATAAAGTCAAAAATTCAAAAAGAAATCTCTCAATATCCAAAACGGCTCTGTAAAACACCTCAGGCCTACAGTATATGAGGCAGGCATTGTAAACACTAGAAACACTACCCTGTATAGAATCCAATGAAAATGATAATGGAGGAAACAATGGCCCCAGGCAATGTAGCAGCAACCCAGCACTGCCAATGTTACAAGGCATCACTTTCCCTTTATTAGGAGTAAGCATGACTGTTAGTAGGCCCTGCATAAATATTTGGGGTAAATACACAGTATATCATTTTACTTCACACTTGAATTGCATTATGATTTCCATGCAGACTCAGGTGAACTGGGGTCAGGAGACTAAATTAAGTGGGTCCTGGAAGCAGCTGCAATGGTTTCTCTCTTTAACCATGCTTGGCTGGTTAAGCTATCAAAAGCCGCCTGTACATGCATCATAAAAAACACTGTGTGTGTTTAAAATGGTATTAAAATGCTGTTGACCCTTAAAATTAGAAAGGGAAACGTGCAAGTCTTTGCATGGCAATTATTTCATGTCCATCTAGAGCACAGTAGAGTGGGGACATACGACCGAGGCCCCTTGAAAATTTATTGACAGGCAGGCGGAGGAGTGAGGTGGTTCATTTATGACAATGGGGCGTGATGACATCACACCATAAAAGCCCTCTGCAGGGTCAGATGGCATACGCCGCACGGGTTTGAGTCTTTGTGTTTGCTATGCATGAATATATAAGCGGTAGAGTGGGTCAGTGGTTGACATTGCTTTCCTGTGATGTATTGTGACGTCCGCTGCTATGCTGTTTTTTTGAATGCCGAGGCCGTACGACCACGTGAACAACTGCAATTCAGAATGATACAAGTTGGGGATGCTAATCCAGCATGAAGAGAAACAGTGTGAATGATCCCTCTCACATGGATCGGATTTCATAACATAAATGCCCATTCGTTAGAACTTAATGAATGGACCAAACTTGTCTTCCAAAGTTTATCAAAAGCATCTTCAAAGAATCAAATTCATCACTGAACTGCAATTACAAATGGACTATATATACAGTATACTGGGAGACAATAGACCTTTGTCAACTGGTTCTGCAGAGGTAGCTACCTCTTCAATATCTCTGGCTGCATCAGGCTATGGAGGGCAATGCTGCAAATGAATGAACAGGACTTGTCGACAATGTTTTTCATCAGTGTGATAAATTGCCATTATTTTTTCAGTATTTAATCTAATAGGTTAGCCAAAAACAAACATATTGTTTTTCAATTTAATCTCCACAAAATATTCTATATCTTATTATATACAGTATTGCTGTTACATACATTATGATCGGAGATCTTATCCACATTTCCCACAGTGTACAGCAATACAAGAGAAGCAACACCTTGTTTATTTTGATGTGCTTTTATACACACAATTACTTGTTCTTTTATCTTACAGTAAATGCCACACATCATTTCATTAGCACCGCATGTGTGCTCCCTCCAAATTCAGTTGCTATTCTCAGTATGTCCAAACTCAGTGCTGAAACTGTAAGCACAGGCTATTATGATAATTTAGCTTACTTATAATAATTAGCTGTTGTATATTCATTAGCCTTTTAATTGGTTAACTCTAGGGACTGCCAGCAATTCCAGTCAGTGAAATACACTAATGATACACACACACGCACACACACACACACACACACACACAGATGCACACAACAGTTCTCCACACAGAAAGACCTTGCAGAAGTAACCTCCCCCTGAACTTTTGTCGAACACTCTCACTACAATCGCTCCAGCTTTCAATACAGCTGTCAGTTTTGGCCAGAAAAGCAAGCTTTAACTCTGAATTTGCAGCTTTGTCCTCAGCGAGAGGAAGTACCTGTGACATCTGCACTGACATGCTGGAGATAATCCTCCATGTGATTGTCAGACAAATTGGGGGTCAGCGGCGCTGCAGACAGGGGAATGTGGCAAGGGACACGGAGGAAATGTTCAATCACGGGCCAGCCCATTCGGGAGCCTCCCTTTTCAGCTTCTCCAGCCTATGGTTCATCTCTCTTTCGCGCTCTCGCTCTCTCTTTCTCTGCCCACAGCTGCCGGGCTTCCACTGGGAGGGAGCTGTATTATGGCTGGGTTAATTTACTGATTAATATCCAGCCACTAGATCCAGCTTTCCCCAGATGGCCAATTAAAAACTACAACTGGCAGCGCACATAGGCCCTGGCAGCAGGTTGCCGTCGGGCCCAGGGCTGGAGGCTGTGACAGAAGGTGTGGGTCCTGTTTGGGCCCGAATAAGAGCCGACGACTATCTTACTCTTTGACTCTCCACACCAGAAGGACAAACTAAAGCCATAATACTGAGAGGAACTGAGGAGACACTGGGCCTGCTGATAGGACACATACTGTATCTACTGATACTGAGTGTAAGTTCATGACAACTGAGGCTAACAGGTACAGGTGCATCTCCTGCGTAACAGTTGCACATTAGTGTAAAGTACAATAATAACATTTTAAATGGTGATTATGATGTATGGTTGAAACAAAAATTTATTTGTTCATAGTTAATGTTATACAGTGATATTTATGTAGGTAAAGTAATTATTGCATCAGTGATTATTCAAACAAAAAGGTAACTACTTTCACCTGAATGAAACACAGATTAATAGTAAAAGAGAATAGAAATAGAATAGAAAAGGAGATAATTAGACAAAGAATGGGGAGTGCATGTGATAAGATTATGAAAACTATGTTCACTCAATCCAACAGTCCACTTTCATTTTACATATTGCATAAAAATTGTTACGTTTTTACATATGGATAACATGCATTGTATCTAGATGTATACAGATGTGAGCTAACCACACAAACAGTCTTAACTATAGGTAAAGATTCCTTAGTAAACAGCAGGGAATCACTATGTTATATCACTTTAAGTAAATTCATCCATTTTTACTAACAGTTACTATAATTAATACTTTTTCTACAACTATTAAAGCATTCTTTCTAAGTAAATGTTTGGTATTTAATATGTTTATCACTATGCCAGTGTTATTTAATAAAGGTTCAGGTACTAAGCGAATAACTAGTACACACTGGTTAATAACTGAATTTATCACATACATACCAGATTTTAATTAGCTATGATCGTACTGACTCTAAAAATACTGTGTAAATACTGTGTAATTATTGTACTCTAAAATCAAATGCCTCCATGTGATATCTTATATGTTTTTACATATAATGTAATTTATTCAATAGACACATATGCAATATAACCTAAAAATCTCTTTTTCTACATTTCCACTGCAGGCTGAATATTACCAGTCTTTAATATAATCCAGCCTGCAATGGAGCAGTGTTAATTTCGCTATAATAACCCTCACATTATGAGACACTGCTATATTTAGATGGAGGCCATTTGAATACAGGTCTTGTCTTAAGACTGACACAAACCTTATAAATGGGCTAGGGTCACCATGGAAACACTGTAAATACAATGGCCGCTGCTGCTCTGAGAGGAAGGGTAATTAATAACTGAATTACGGAACGGAGAGAAAAAGCCAGACAGACCCATGCAGCTTCTTAGTCCCTTGATAAAGGAGAGTTTAATACAAACAGTTGTACTTCTACTGGGTCAGCTAAACCAGGGATATCTAGGCCATCTCTGTTCAAAGAGAAAAAGGCCACGAACAGAATTGATGGCCCATTTCATTATGTAATTGCCTCTTTAACTTCCTTGTTCTGAGCAATCGCTCTTTAAACTCAAGCTCAAGGTAATATATGCAGCGATATGAGTGTAGTCTCACAGACAGATAATTCAGTAAATAGCTGTAATCTTTGCATCACCTTTAACCACCCCGGAGCTGGCTAATATGTCATCTTAAAACTGTGGAGTGCTAGAAATGAGGTACGGTACATAAAAAACTGGTCTGCTACACAGAAGAGTTGTACATCAACACAGAGCTCAGCTGAATCCTCCAGGATCACACAGACCGGAGAAGGAGGTTTGCTGTTGCTGCTGTGGATATCAAAAGTGTGGTCCGGTGGTGGAACAAGGCTCCAGATAGCCTTTAAGCTGCCACCCTCAGTGTCAGGGTACAGGGAGCACAAAGCTGGATATGATTACCTACAAGAGAGTGATGCTTCCTGCCCTCCAACCTTTGAACTTAAGGTGTACCCTACATAGAATCAAAGTAAACACCAAGCCCCTGTTCAGAGCCTCTGAAGTGGGTAGATGTGAGAACACAACACGAGTGACCCGCTTCCTTTCATTTCCCTCTTCATAAAGATCCCACAAATGAAAAAAAAAATGTGATGCAACACACAAAGCAGTGGTGGGAAGGCTGCGCTCTTATTGAAG
The DNA here is from genome assembly GCF_002814215.2 of Seriola lalandi dorsalis. Classification (NCBI taxonomy): domain Eukaryota; kingdom Metazoa; phylum Chordata; class Actinopteri; order Carangiformes; family Carangidae; genus Seriola; species Seriola lalandi. The sequence continues at coordinate 327,176 of NW_019524091.1, read as the reverse complement.
GGTCAGTAGTAGGATCACTGGGAGAAGGTCACCAAAGAGCCCAAATTCACACCCCATAATTGAGTAACAGGGGTCGCTGATTACAAAGCAAGCAGCATACAGGACCATAGGACAGTGATTGGAGCTGTGCATACCTCAAGGCTGTACAGAAAAACAAGACAGGGCGCTGGAAGAGGGCTCTGGAAAGACAGAATATTGGATGGTTTTCCCATGTCCACCACTGTGATAAAGAATGAAGACTTAATTAACTGAGCAGCCAGATCTAACAGGAACCACTATATCAGAGAGACAGAGAGAGAGAATTCCCTTTATGTAATTAGATCAATTGGGCATGAAGTGAAGAGGCTTCATCCAAGAGCAGTGTGTGGTTGTGAAGTGGGATCACTGACTGAGGTTTGATTACCTTTTGATTGTTAATGCAAAATTGGATTGAGCCACAACAGTATGAATCCCCTTCTTTTCTAATTAAGAGTTTGGAGGATTGTTTTGTGCTTATTTCTTCAATGACTGATATGTGCATGAATCTTAGTTTTAAGAAAAGCTTGACCTTAATGTGCATCATAAATAGTTTTTATAGCAAATGTGCATGTCACATTCAAATCATTAGGGGTAATTAATGGCTTCTCTGATAATTCACCTGAGTGCTTTATGTCCACTTATTTGGCCTATAAATTACCTTTAGAAGGACTCATTCCTTTGTCATTTTAAAACAGGGCTTTTCATCTGAGGCCCTGTGTGATGTTTTTCACTATTCAGTACGGCGAGATACAACTCCATAATGCGTCATGTATTGTTTTGAAAAGTCACATTTGAGCAAAAAAATCCAAATGCACTCTACTTGTAAGCAAACAAAACATAAAAAGAAAAAAAAAATTATCCCGGAGGTGCCAACAAAGCAATAAATCTCTTAATTATGTCACTACTGTTTGGCTGAGAAAGTACCTCTTCTCTTAAATAAGGCCAGAGAGTCAGAGGCTGATCCCACCACGAGGGTCCCCAGGGAGGGAACAGTTCTGTGGCCCAGTGGAGCAGTAGAGTGCTCTGTCTGTGTCTGTCTCTCTACACCTCCAGTCACAGACAGAGAGGACATGCGTGAGGGATGGGACTCATCGTCCAGGGGAAACGGCTTGTGTCAGCCGCCCACACTGCGCCTCCTCTGTGTGAAATTGGCTGAGAGGATGTAGACATATTCCACGCACTGATCCATGGCTGAGTATAAACAAGAGAGGATCTCGCTTTCACTCCTAGAAGGTCAGGAAGCTTCCCCGTGAAACAGTAAGTGACACTGCCTCTTCCACGCTCGCTAACAGTCTGACCGGTGGAACTTGAACCCCACCCCCCACCCTCTGCCGTCACACTTCTCTGTGAGGGTGCCCTGTGTACAGCCAATTCTTCAACTCTCAGTGGGGTGCACTGATATTTAGTGGCTGGATATGCCAACTTAATCAACAATTCCAGGGACAGATACTCAAATTCACATTGAGGGACGGAGCTGCAGACAAAGCATTCAGGCTGTGAGTGAAGATCCATGACCAGCTGCAAACCCCTGCAATCTCTGAAGTCTAAACACTGCTCTGAGTCATATATCATGAGTTCAGATGACAGACGGAAAAAAGTCGGAAAAAATCATGTTCGATCCTCATCTCACCACCGACAATGTCCAAACGGTTGAGACAGAGGTATGAGATCTGTGCATGGGAATGTGATAGCGGCTGCAGTAAAATGGACTGGGGAAGGCATGAATGTAATTAAAGTGGCTGACACTTTTATGCTGGGTAATGGGAGTCCAGGGCCCAGCTATTCCCTGATGAGCTCCCCTCACAGTATGGAGTACATTTTAATACCACCCTGCACTATGACTTAAATGCAACTCTCAAGACCTTCCCGGAGATGTAATATTGATGTGTAAATAGGATAAATGCCAACATCCTGGGGTTTAAGGGACACAGTAAATAAACACTACCTAATACACAAAATATATAAAACCACTCAAGCATCGGGAGACTGCAGACCAGGACGGGAATGAATGAGAGGAGAGTGCAACACTCAGTGTCTACCTTCAGTATACAGCAAAATATTATGTGGCAACAAAATGACATAAATGTAATTCTCCATGTGAATAAAACCCAAAATCCAGCCCAATATTTATGTGATTCATCTACATTAAGAAATGATGCCTGTATAGCTTCTGTTTATAAAGAAAAAATCTGGGAAAAAAAAACTATCAGAAGAAAAGAAACAGAACTTCTCTGTCTAGGCTTAATGAAATAACAGTCTGCCCTAAGTAGAGGAAACAGATGAGTTGTGATGCATACCAGCGCTAATGTTAGGAAACAAATGCAGAGAGTAAAAAAACTGTTTGGCATTGTCCAATCAGTAATGTATTTGTTAACGCAGGTAGGAAGGAGGGAGCTTTTAGATCACAGTGGGGCAGATAATGAAGAAGTTAATAAGAGGAATGGTACTTTGAAATGTTCCTCAACCACCCAGGTCCCACAATTTAATCTGTAATAAATAATCTGGCATCATTGCAAGATGGCATCTCATAATGGCAAATGAAATATGCTGGTATGAGAGGTACAATAAATCTGGATTTTCCTATGGTTCCCTCAGGCTAGGACAATATGCAACTATAGTGCTCTCTGTCAGGAAGAGCAGATCTCAGAGCCGTCATAAAATCTAAATGGGCACTAATTAGGCAAGCCTTCCCTCTCACACTTACTATTTCTATTGACATTTTCGGCGCCCCCCCACCCCCCTCTCCCCTGCCCCTCTTCCCTCCTGCACTACCATAAGTCACTGAGAGAGGAGAAGAACTCCCAGGATTTCAGAGCACAGGGCTGTTAAAGGGAAGTTCAACTTAGTGGTAATGAAAAAATGTGCCCTCCCATGCAGCACTGTTTCTTTTGTCTTGGACCCAAGCATATTCATGCATCTAAATGGTAATTTGCCGTTTAACTATCACCACCACTATGGCAGATACCAGAGCCATAGATATATATTATAATTGCCTTTGATTACTGAAAAACGTATTCTTATTTTAAAGAAGACCAGAGGAAAGAGGAAATGTGTTGATTATATTTTAACGTCCTTTAGCATAATAATTAGCAAATACATATTTTGGGGTAATATTATAAATGTTATATTAGAATTGTGGTGACTATAAATATCTATAAATTATTATTTTGTATTGTTTAAAGCCATCAACTAAGAACCATGATCATATTTTTTCTTGCTGCAGACACCAGTAGAGTCTAGTTAACTTCTCTATGGGGAGCACTGGGGTTGAGGGGTGGCGAGGAGTGGTGGGATCAGGTAAATATATACGTATGCATTCCTGCCTGCTTCAAATTAATAAAAACCTAATGCGTGCTTGGCACAGGACTGCTTGTTGAACATATGCTGCGAGCATGGCTAAGCCATCTGGCTCAGAGTCAAGTATTCCCACCAACTGTAGTCTTATGCTACCTGACAGTGGAAAAGCTTTATTCCCCTGGCATCGGGGGCACAAATGGAGAAATATTATTGAAATGATTATCTGCATCAAGACTCAGATTTGGGCTGACATTTCGCTGGCTCTGTGTAATCCAAGGGGTTGTCTAGGAGAGGGCGGAGAGGGGGTTTGCCGGTAAGCCTTGGCGGGATGATTAATGAAGCCAGGATACTGGGTGGACCCAGCCCACCTCCACTCAGACCCAGGGGCCGAGCCCCGCATATGAAATTGGCCTATGCTGCTCATCTCCCTGGGAGAGAGCCACTGATGATCCTCCCGACACCGCTCTACCTTCAGTCACCAAACAGTACTCCAAAGCCGTGCCAGATCCAGGCTTAGGAGATGCTCTCCTCACACTGTGTGGCTGTAAGGGAGGGCTGCGTGGTGACGAACTGCATCCATACACCTGCTCTTCTGTCAAGCACATTTCACTCAGTCTGTATTGTGATTTATTTTTTCTGGGCAGCTCTTCTGCAGTACTCTGCAGGTGAAATTTTATAGCAGCTAAAAATTTTGCATTTGAAAATAGGTGAGTTGATTTTATCTCCTAGGAATGAGGCTTTTTCATAATGTAAACCCTCTGAAGTTTTACAGAAACAGGGGACTTTGTCACAGTTGGAAAAAAAAATTCTGTCACCTTTATAAAGTTACACAAGAGAGTATCACATAATGTCATATTACATGGCAAGTCTAATGTATTTCTATATAAAACTGTGCTTACTTTTTAATAACCATTAATCCGTCAGTGCTTTACATCACTGCAGCAGCATTGTCGAGGCTCTCCCTCAACCCCTTAGTCTTGATGGATGGGCCTGTGAAAGCCTCTCAGGACGCTGGTAATCGGATAACAGCAAACAGAATTCTTGACCAAGAAGGGGGGAAAAAAAGACAGTGGCATGTAGCTCATGAATGAACACAGACGAACGGGAAGCAAGTAATTCAAAAAAGCGAGGAACATCTTTAATCATTCTGTGTCGATGATTAGTCATAGACAATGTCGCTTTGTTAAAAGTGTGCTGCTAATTAATAACTGGAGCACGACAGAACAATTGAGGGAGCGAGTGTCATGTGTTGTACAATACTAGAGAGGTGATTTCTAAATAGTGTAAATTAGGTGTTTACCTATTGTGATCCAGCCTGTGACACTGCAGCCTCTTTTTCCTGGAGAACAAGACCAAAGAGAATGATTAATTGCAAGCTCACGGGTTTTACAGCTTCAAGACTAAATCAACTTCTAAGAAGTGCTAACTTGCTAAAATATAAACTAATTTTAGGCCCCGATATTAAAATATAATCCATCTTCTTCCTCCACAGGGAAAGCTAATTAGAAAATGTGACTGGCATAAGAGAGGAGAGGTGGAGGAATGGTGGGATTAGGCTCGGGAACAGAAAATCACACCCTCTTGCTAAATCTTGGGATTTCTATATACTTCAAATCAACTATTTCCCGTTGTGCCTCGCCATTTGTCACATTTTCAAAACAAAAGCTTGAAAAATATTTTATTCTGTAAAAAGCATATAAAGTTAATAGTTCCTTTAATTGTGTATCGATAAATATATTAACTGACACACGTGATGAAGCATTTTTATTTTGTTTTTTCTCTCTGTCTCTGTAGCTTTTTATTTGAGCATCTACCTGGCACACTTTCTCTTTAATGCAATAGCCAATAAACAACAGTTGCCCATGGCAAAGAGGCTACCTGACTGAGGCGCAACTGGCATCCAGCTCCTGTGTTGCTTGTATGTATTGACCTTATGCAGTGGAACAGCCACAGCCTATTGTACAATGCAATTTAAAAGTGATAGGAACACACCTGTTCTAAAAGAGGGAATAGCTGACTTGCACAATCACAGAAAACATAATAAAACTATAAAAATGTTGTAATAATTACATTAAGATAAAAGCTTAATTAGCTGATTTTGCTAATTAAATTTTAAGTTAACCTCGAACACGTCTCATACAGATATTTTGAATGTTAGAGGGGGCGTTTATTGTGTAAATCAGTGGAAAATCAGCAGTATGAGAGTACACTGCATGCAACATGACACAGTAGCAGCGTGCAACAGAGCTGAGTAGTCCCAGCCAGCCGAGCTTGCTCGAGTCCCAGAAGACAATCCCCTGAGAGAAGAAATGCTCTGAGTGGTGACAGCTTAAAGGCAATAAGCCAATAATAAAGACCAGCAAAGTGGCCATGGGAGAGAGTTCTATTCCTGCTACTCTCAAAACAACAGAACAAACAAGTGTCACTCAAGAGTCTGCAGCCAGGTATGCGAAGTTAAAGTGATGTCTTATTTTTTGTTTGCAACTTTCTTCTCTTCTTTAATTAATGAAATTGTTGTCTTCTCAATTGTATTTTTTGTTTTTTGTTTTTTTTTTTAAATCCCCCTCTACAAGCATCTAAGACGGATGTCATTTTGTTGAGAGTGGCAAATTGTCAATTCATTTTCAGTAGTGCTGTTCTGTTAACCCTTTCAGTATAGGACATTACTTCATAATGCATTTACAGAGGCATGTTGCAAGTATTTCAGTGCTATTATAGCTGTCCAATTGCTGTCCTGCTAGGTGTCTATTTGGATACACCAAATGCATTGAAATGCCTTCCTACTGTCTGTAACTACTCAGAAACACTCAAAAGAAAATCTTCTGAGCGCAAATTGCACTTAAACTAGCTAAACTAAACTAAATTTATTTCAAAGCTGAGTGTGTAAAGGACAAAATAATTGCTTTAGTCACAGTCACAGGAATTGCTCTGTGATAGAACAAAATACTTGCAAATTAAGGGGAAAAAAAAGAAAATATTATGGTGAAAATAATACTAAATTCTGCTATGCACCTAAAAAATTTTCATGACTCCCTACATCCAGCGAAAATTGCGCTAGGAGACACAACACTAATTTGATGCTAAGCAGCACATCCTACATGACATGAGAAAAGTGCATTCAATGCATTGTGGCCCAGTTCCCTCAGCCTATCACACCAAACTTTGTCTTTTCATCCGTCCTCTATGTAATCAACTTTTCTGGTGGTACTTTAGTGGTCGACTCTAACATTATTCCTACACTTCAGTGCAGATTTATCCTGTGAGGATGACAAATTTCTGGGCTACTTTGGAAAGAAGAGTGCTGCAGGGGAAGGCAGTGGCCAGTCTGCATTACGGGGGGTGGGGGGGTTAAGGGAGGGTGGGGGGTGGCTAACCAGTAGAAAACTCATTTGGAATTCAGCACTGCAACATTGCCATCTTTTGGCCAGACTGTATACTCTAAAATCCCAGGGATACTCCAGCTCCAAAACCATACTGAGGTCCTGAGGCAGCTTGAGACACAGGTACGTAACAGATTTATTCTTTGATTTTATATATATATTTTTTTATTACAGAGAAAGGAGGCGTTACATCTTGTCCTGTAATTCAATAAATAAATCTGTTTCAATTGTTATTACTTTATAGTCCATAAGTAATTCCTGATTACATGTATTTTGTTAAAACTACAGGAATATTGACCATCATCCCTTATAAATGTCCATTTAATTTTATCTTTCAAGACAACAGAGTCTTAATATCATCTATGAGTTGAAGTAATGAAGCCTTAAACCAGGATACAACAAAAGTCAACTTCCTAAAAACAAACTGGATATGTTCAGTACTATTTTAATGCCATTACTCTAATATTACACTGACAGAATTTCGTGTGATGGCTTACAAAAACAAATGGACACAATTCGGCGTTTCATCTATCATCTACTCTTCTTCTGGGAGTAAATTTACAAACATGTAGTGAACAGGAAAGCTTGAGTGGGTATACTTGTCCTCTACCTGAATAAATATTTGTCTGAGGCGCCCGTGCTGTCCTGTTTTCCCACGGTGGTGTATGGGACATCATGGATAAGGCAGAGGATGGGCTCTGACAGAGAGTGACAATTCATCCCTTCATCCCTCCTAACTGACATGTCACATTCTCTGATGACTTTATTGTGCTCGCTGTCACTGCACTTAATCTGTGTGTCAGTCAAGCCGGAGCAGCCCACACCACCACCTCCAGACAGCAAAGCTAATACCCACCCTTTTAATGACATTAGATTTGGAGTAATGCCATTCAGTATAGCATTGATATTATCTTCTATTTGCATCATTCAGCCAGTGACACAGCCAGAGCTCGGCCGATAGAGAGCTGGTCATTTCCCCATCCATTTCCACTCGGATGACAGATGTCAAGATGGAAACTGGCTATTATTTACTGTAGCCGTATTTTTATCACAGACAGACATGATGTCTCACTTTACACCAGGCTGTCAGCCAATGCATCAAAACCTGTCTTTTTTGTTATATTTGGAGTACAGCAGTACAAAGTATACAATCATTTTGATACTTCTTTTTTATTATTAAAATTAATTATGTTGCTGTGTTAGTCAGGAGGCAAATTAATAGCACTGATTGCCCAAATCAGGAACTGCATGATGCTAGTCTAATATAATATAATGAACTTTGGGAGCAACAGAGACCATCAATTTTATCCTGGGAGAAAGACGCCAAAACTAACATCATCATCACACATGCACACATGCTGTTCTATTTGTCTCTTTAACTCTATAATGTCGTTTCTATTCTGGTTTACCTGCTTAGGCATGCCAAATACCACTCAGGAAAACTGTCCTGCTCTCAATAAGCATCTGTGCTTTCCTCTTCAGGTGCTATGATGACATTGTAATGAACACGCCACAAATGATTTTGAATGATTCGAATGCCCTCTGCAGTGCGTTTGGTCATCCTGTCACTGAGAATGAGTAAGCAGCGTTGCCAGCCTATCAGCATTAGAGGTAACACAATCTTTTTGGGTTTTTTTTTCTTCTTCTTCTTCTGCTTCTTCTTCTTCTTCTTCTTCTTCTTTCTTTTACTGACAGTGCATTTTCTCTCCCATCACAGCTCCCAGTGCCTAATTAAATGTATTTAGCATCATAAATATTCCAGGGGGACAGGTTGACACAATGAATTAATGTCTCGCCTCAATACCAGAGCCTCTCTATTGGCTGCGGAGAGAAGGTTAGCGCCAATGCCAGGTAATACTGCTGCTTGCATGTCTTGTTATAAGTCAGCGGTGCATTTGTTTTCTATTACTGTGGCACTGAACATACATTGATACTGATGAAGTCACAGGACTGTGATGCCGAAGAAGAGCTAATTTTGCTGTAACCATAAGAGATAGCAACTGATTTTCAAGGCATTTAAATTATTTTGTATTGTTGTACCAATCCCATTAAGCTGTTTCTCTACTATTTATTTTTCCCTTGACTTGTTTTATGGTGTAGATGAGAAGACTGGTACCACTTTCATATCTGTATTGTAAATATATAGCAGCAAGTTACGTTAGCTTAGCATAAAGACTAAGAAAACCGGGCAAAACATTGAGCTGTCTAAAGGTAACAAAATCTGCCTACCAGCACCTCTAAAGCTCACAAATTAACACATTTTATCTCATTTGTTTAATTCTTACAAAACAAATAAGGTGACAATGTGATTTTGCCAGCCAGGTAACCAGGTGAGACTCCAGGAAGTTATTGTGCCCAGGCCAAGAAGCAATTGTGCACATAACAGTGAAACATGATGTTGTACACTTTGGTTTTGCCAGAGCCAGACTAACTTTTCCCCCCTTCCAGTTTTTTGTACAGTGCTAAGCTAACAATATTGATATTCTGATTTAACTCTCAGCAAGTAAGTGAATAAGCGTTCCTGTCAATGCTAACCAAACAACATGGAAAATAATTATGGTATGAGTAAAGACGCTTGATAGAGAGTACAGACAGCAAGATTGAGTGTCTATGTGACTATTTTGTCAAAGCTAAAAAAAATTTTTAAAAAGCATTCAGGGTTTGCTCGTGTACTGTATCATCACTACCCTGTATGGCTTACAGTTTCATGGAGAGGGAAGTGACTTGTCCTGGCAGGCTGCTGTGCCAGGGTGCACCAGCCATAAGCCGATCACTGCTACTAGCTCGGGGTATTTCTGTGGTGCAGCTCCCCTCACCTTGCTGGTGCATTCACCAGTGCCCTCTGCTCAACAATGCCCACCACAAGCCCCTTAGGAAGACAGCAGGGAATTTTGGACGACTTCCTCGGGGTTTGAAGCCCTTCCCAAGTCTTCACACTTGAAGAGGGAAACGTTTCACAGCTTATTTGATGCGCTTTTTCCTTTCTTTTTTTTTCTTTTTTTTTTCCTTGCATGAGAAGCAAGGAAAAGTGTCCTAGTCTGTTAACCCGCCACCAGAACAAATAGGTGCATCTGCCGAACTGTGCTGACGGGGCTGGAGAGGATAGAATTACATGTTATTATGTTCATTTTAAATCTGGATATTTTTCCTAATTTTCTCACATTTTTACTTCCCTTTGAAAATGCATAGACATCACTTCCCTCTCCTCAACACGTGTAATTGCAATTTGCAAGAGCTAAACTAATTTTACGACACAGGAACACCTGTATTCATCTCCATATTAATAGAAAACAGGAAGTATAAATCCCAATTTTCCAGCCGCCGGTGTCAGTGAGGATGTTCCTTGAGGGAAAAGGCTGTCTCGTCTCCATTAAAATATTGGTGCTCTCCCCCCGCTTTTTCTCTAGAGCATCGCTTTTGAGCCGAAATCAGATATCATAATTATGAATGGCACCCAATCTACATCACCGGGCTTGACACTTCTAATATCCATATGTGCCAATGTACATTTAAGTTTCCACTGTTAAGGTGTTCTCTGTGTTGAGTTATAGATCTGTGTGGCGCCGCTCTAGAGTACAGGCCCCTGTGAGTCTCATTTAGCTGTGGAAAAGGGAGGTTTGACTGATAGGCTCATTTGGATTAGGCACAAGCTCACTGTCCCTTAGAAAAGAAGAGAACAAACTTTCACCCGTCTGTTGAAGCCCCTAAAATCTGTTAATCTCACATAGTCAAACTCGGCTATCAACAGAGCAGGAAAACCTGTCCCCATTATAAATCAACACATCATTCCTAATGCTATAGGGGGCATTTTACTTTGTCCACTTTGACATATCTATGCAAGCTTATGTGGTTACTATCTAATGATCGTTACGTTTAGAAATGTAACCATTAATGAGCGTGAGCCCCACTCTGGGCTGTGTCAGCGTTCCTGCATCCTGCTCTGTGTGTACGTCATTACACCATAGACAGGAAAGCGCAGGAGCCATAGTCAGGTCAGGCTCTACAAAGCTACGGCCGATGTAGGTGGTCTACGTCGCCTCATTAGTAACAACATGAGCAGTGGTCTAATGAACTTAAGACAATGCTAATTAATGGAGGAGAACAAAGGCTTAACATTTTTAGAAAGTGTGAAGCACTGAGTCTGCTTGTATGACAGCGTTTAAGCCACCTTAATCCGCTTGTGATGCGGAGCATGGTGCCTCGACCGCACAGCGCCGGGGCAGGTCAGAGGGAGCAGCTCCATACCTCAGCTGATATAGTCACCTGTGACAATCCTTTATGGGCTGATAAAGTAAGGGAAGTCTCTCAAGGAACAGTGCACTGACTTGGCGGAGGGTCTCCCCCGGGAGCAGGTGTCAGGGTTGTCTATCAGAAGGCTGAAAGGAGAAAAGGGACATGTTACTGGGCTCTATTGTATCCCCGTTGTCATTGACTGATCGGGTCCATTTAGCTGGCTTTCACAGTGAATGAAACCACCTGAATAGATGAAAGCGAGACAGCCTTCCCGACAAACAAGGAGCCCTGGAATATTCATGGAGGATCTGTGAGGAAAAGATTAATGTATTAGAAATTAAAATGGGGCCCGGACGTATGATCTTGCTCTAACACTTGGCCAGACCTGTGTCACCCGCCGCTAGCGCCTGAAGTCGGCACATGCTGCTGCCAAGGTGGAGAGGAATCATTAAGCACCCTGCCATTGTGTGAGCAGAATAATCAAACTTCACCCACCCCCACCCCACCCCCACCCCCACCCCCCTCTCCTCCATTCTTTCCCGCAGCACTGACAATGAATAATTCTGGAGCCATTTGCAATGTTAACGGCACCTATCTGGGCCATCCATGCCTTTATGATAAGAGCTCCAAATATGCATTTCAACAGTCTGAACAGAAGCTGCTTCACCGGCATTTCAAAGGACACCTGTCAGTCATCTGAAAGAGCTGTCAGTCTCTGTCACGCAACGGTGCCAGTGAAATGGCCCAAAAGATAATCTTTACTCTCTCTCTTTCTCTCTCCCCACCTCTCTCTTTCAGATCAGAGCAGTTACATTTGCAATAGAGTGACAAGTGATTTACACTGGAAAATGGATTGTGTTTAAACTGAAAAAAAGGGGGTTTATTTTTTTTTAGGCTGCGTTATTCTTTGCTGGTGTACAGCTGTATCAAATATGTTATCATAAATGTGATCTGGGGCTACACTGAATGTCATTATGTGTGATACCATGAGCACTAGACGGGCTACTGAGCTCAAAGGTGACTTTGATAATTCCTATCTCTCTAAACAGAGCTCTGTGTCTATGAGGAGTGGGAGCCGAGATAGGTGGGATCAAACAGGTTTGTGTTTCCAAAAAGTTTGACCTTCTGTTGTTTTTAACTGGAAAGTGTCTTCGAATAGAGATCACTGCTGTGTATTTTATCTACTGTGTGGGACAACAGTGCCCAGCTATCTTTCTATAGATTTTTACTTAATAACATCTCTCTGCTGAACAGAACAGATTTGCTTGAATGATTTTTTAAATTTTTTTATCTTAACCTACTAAACCAGTTTGTTGCAGACTGTATTTGTACAGCCACTTGGTTGGCAAGGAGGCAAGTGAAGCCCACTGCCCCTCCGCATGTAGGCCAGTAATTTGTTAAGCACGACTAACTTGTGTGCCACCAGCTGTTGGTGATATTTACAGCTGAGTGCAGAGGATGCGTTTGGGCCCCAGCTTGCAGGGCCAGGGCAGCAATGGGCCCAGTCCCACTCCCCTTATGGCCACTCCATGGGCGAGGACAGCCAGCACTCACAGCACAGGCCGCAATACCATAAAGTCACAACACAGAGGTGCACAGAGTGACACAAAACTAATTTTTGTACATAGTCTGGACAGCTTGCTGGCTCGGCAGAGTATGGAGTAAGCCATGTGCTTGTGAGTATGAATCTGGAGAATGACCTTTATGACAAGTCATCCTCTCCACAATTTACTCTGTCACTCTCCAAAACGTACAATCCAATAAGGCAGAAGAGACCCTTAGTATGGATGGCCCAGTTGTTTCCCTGCAGTACACCGCTCTTCCAATCATGAAAAGATCACAGATAAGTTATGGAACATTATATCATGCATACCAGACATCAGTAGCACATTTGGTTCACTGAAGTCCACTACAACTGCCTGAAACTGTCTTCAATGTGCTCCTGGGAACTCTGCCAAAAGCCAGAGTCACTTTAGTTCATCCAGCACAAGCCAATACAAAGCTCTGTGGAAACCCTTATGCTTACCCATCCAAAATTCTTTGTTGTTTTCCAGCGAGTCAGGCCATTTTCACACAGAACAAACAGCAATTCGACGAGCAATTTGAATTTTGGGCACTCCTCTTTGTCACATAGTTTCCACACCATGTCCGCTCCTTCAACAATCTCTTCATTGTGGCTCAGGGAGGACATGGTTCAAGAAGTGAGTCACTCGATGAATGTTCACTTTCATTTCAGAGCGCAGTAGGCTGGCATAATCCCTGATACTGAACCCTGACTCACCAGGTCTTTTTTAGATTGTGCGTTCTGTCCTTCTTCCATTGTGAAAAAAAGGACTTGCACTCGCACATTTGACTAGATAAAGTTCAGCTACACACTCACTGATGAAATCACATGTGTCAGAAAGACAACAAGGCTGTTGTGAACAAAAACATTACAAGGAAACCCACTGAAGACAAATGAGCGCACGCTCAAATAATTCACGAGTGAGTAAAATGTTATGAGTTAATCAAATGAAGTGAATAAGGGAACAAAAGCGAGTAGTTATCTTGTCTGCAGTTTTTTTTCTCCCCCCATTTTGAAATCCTCACACAAATGAATGTCAATAGATGTTCTTGTACAACAGCTTTCTTACAAATTATTCAGTGACTACAATTTTGCAGTTGAAAAAGTCACACACAGAAAGCCATTTACCTGAGTCACAAATGAGTATGTAATTGAGTCCTTAGGGAAAATAACTCAGCTTAACTACTGGAAATAATGTGTAAATTCAATACATTTCCTAATGAGCTCATTTGAGTTTGCTGCAATTATATTTGCTATTCTAGGTGCAGATAGGATTCTGCAGCTGAGTTGAGGTGAATAAAACCACAGCTCCCTTGTATTCATTAAAATTAGCATATGGACCTGTCAACACTTCTCAGAGGCGCGTTGTAACAATGCCATTTAGCCCTGCATCAAGCAATGCCAATGGAATGAATGCATGTGGTGGGTAAATGCCTCCCCACCCCTAGCGACAGGGGTGGAAAAGGACTGGCAATGCTGGCTCTGACGCACAAAAGAGGCTGCGTTTTAACAGCCAGGCCCTGGCCTCTGACCAGGGGCCATCCACATCAACACTGCTTACACTCCACCATACCTCCCAGCTACCGGCCCAGCCAACCAGCTCCACACACACACTGAGACAGACAGCGAGAGGAGCGAGGCAGGAGAAATGAAGACCGCCAGTGTGTGAGCATGTGTGTCTGTGTGTGCATGGAGGTGGGCAGATAGCTGTGGGGAAAGCAGAAAAGAGGAGATAGAAATAAAGATAGGTAGCTCTCTGCAAAGTGAGCCTTTGTGTCTTCCCTTTAACAGCTGTCTATTGATGTTCCTTGACAAAGTGTTTTTGTTTATCTAAATAACAACACGAAAACTTCAAAAATAAATTATTTCCAATAAATACTCAGAGTATATCTATGGATAAACTTAAAAAATATTCTTATCAAAAGGTGCCAGGAATGAGAGGCATGTGAAAAAAAAAAAGAGCTCCTTTATTGTTGTTTGTCATCGTTACGCTGAAGCTGCCAGTGAGAGAAGGTATTGTTGCTCAGTGGAGCACACAAGGCCCGAGTTGCATTGTTGTGCCAGGATTTTAAAACAGGCGCGAGTTATCAATAGACCACAGACTATTCGACTCACTCATCTGTGCCTCTCGATACACTTCAGAACATCGCGCGCCCAACAGCCAGCCACGATCTCACACAATTGGGCTGCTTTACTGACAGACACTTTGTTTTCAGGTGCGGATCCAGGTCTATGTCTAATGGATAGACATCATCCCACAGCTCTCCGCCTCTCCATTCAGTTCATATACATTACCATTAGACTGACAACACTATTTCAATTAATGAAATCTCATCAGGCAATTTGAATATTAGTAGCCACACTGTATTAAGACATAATTAACCTTGTGATTTGCTTGTGACAGCAGAAATGGAGTCAGTGGATTCAACCCCATGAAAGAGGACACGGGAATAAAAGACTATGGCTAAGGAGAAGACAAGGCCTCAGCTGGGCTCAGCACTGATCTACACACTGTGATTACCTGGAGCACAAAACCGAATGTAAGGGCCTTGGGCTGGCTTTGATATTTCCATCGTTCGTTTGTCTGCTATGACCTGGACTACATCTAACAGACCTAGACTGGAGGTCAGTAGAAATCAAGGGAGAAGAGAGGAGAGGAGAGGAAAGGAGAGGAGAGGAGAGGAGAAATTCAAATTAGAAAAGGAGCACAGTTGAAAACTTCCACTTCCTGTTTTACCCCAGATGGTGACTCTTAAAATGGCCAAGCTCATACAGGGTTTTTCTCTCTCTTTCTCTCGCTCTCTCTCTTGCACACACAATCTTTTTTTCTGTCTCCTTCTCCGTCTAACTCACACACACTCACACACCAACACTCATTACGGTTACCTTTTGTCCAGTATTGGGTGCTATTACCACTCCCACCCCAGCACTAAAAGAACTGGAACCAACTTTATTCTGTCAGGGTGCTTATTAAAAGATTACATATTCACACTTCTGTAGAACAGACCCTTAATGAGGATGAAGGGAGACTCATACAGTTTGTATTCACTTTATGACCCTACTCAAGAACTGTTGGATAATGGCAGACACAAATAAGAAGAAGAGTATTGGATTTTAAACATATAGTATAAATACGGTATGTATACGCTCTTTTCTCTTGTTTGGCAATGACACGCGGATGTTAAGGACAGCACCTATGGACTGGCAGATGAGGGGGTGGCTCATTCGCAAAGAGGACTGAAGGTATGCTCCAATTATCCAGGTATCACACAGCTAAAACTGTTAGCACATCCTGCCATGTGATGGTGGCCTAAAAGGAGGCAACACTTCATTAAGGACAAGACTTTAAAAAATTCATTCATCTCGAGGTATGTTATGGTTATTAAAAATCAACAAAAGTTTAAAACTTACATTTGCAACTGACCCTGTTAAAGAAGCTTTTTGCAAGTTTTGCTATTGCTACATAGCTATTGCTAAATAACAGCTGTTTACTTACCAGTCAAGAAGAAACATTGCGAGTTCAGCATCAAACACACAGAGCTGTCTCCAGCGGTGGAAAGCCAATGTAAACTCTAGTGTCTTTAATGCCTTTTCTTCCACTGGAATTAGCATGCTAACCAGCTAGCCCTGGCCCGTCTTGTCACTTTCTGATAGCGACTCACGGTAGCCTCCAGGTTGCCCTAAGACATAGTGCTGCACAGAGGAAGTATTACAGCCTCTTGTTTTTAGAAAGCCAACTCTGACCAAAACTTTTAGTCCATCGTACCCATTCCCGGGAAAAAAACATGTTCAGCAGTACAGAAGACTTAGCAAAAAATGGTTCCTGGATTTACCAGAGTAAGTGGTTTACATGAAAGAGGTGAGATTTGTAATTAATTTTCTGTTGGTCAGTATCTCACACACATGGCCATTGATCAATGAAAAAGTCTAGGTTGGTAATCTAATGACATCTAAAGGTTTTTGACTAAGCTAAGTATAGATGAAAAGGCACCCAAAAAATTGTAGAATTGGGAGGGTCTGTAAAACTGTCTATATGTGTATGTATATATATATATATATATATATATATATATATATATATATATATATTACTACATCCCACTCAGATATGAAAATATTAGGTAGGAAGTTATTATGTTTTGTTTCACAGGATTAGTTAATTATGTAGGATTCATGTTTTCATATTATTGCAAAAAAAGGGTGAGGCAGTGAATTTAACAGTGAATGTTAATGCAGACTGAAATGCAGACAGCCAGGTAGGTAGATAGATCTGATCATCATATATCTTCATGATAATTTAATTGGAAGTTAATTTGTCTAATGAAATACAAATTAAAGAAATGCATTGTTATCAAAACTTTTTAACTCTACATTATGAGAATAAAGTTAGTTGATGGATCAAGTCCTGCTCCTACATGGGAATTTAACCGCATTTTAAACCTGCCTTAGCTTTCAATGACAGCTCACAACCGTTTCTCAAAACATGTTTTTGTGTGTAGAATAATACAGCCAAGCTCAAATTTCTCTCGTCCCTTCAAGCGCAAAATACAAAAGGCCTTGGTTGCCACTACCCGATTCAATCAAGTGTGTTACATTGTATACCCATGGGCAACAAGGCGACTTCTATTTTAATTAATAATGTAATACCCTGGTCTCAAAGGCTTGGCCCTTGGCATTCTTGCTGCTTTTTTTGTAAATACTCTCAAGATCCCAGCAAAGATGCTGGGAGCATTTTTCTACACTCAGACTCATGCAACTGGATTTCATACATAATGTTTGAAAGTAAGACTCTCTAGCGTTTCAAGCATTGTGTAAGTGAAGGGAGTCGAGTTTTTTAGCCATGTGTTGGAGCTCAGGAACCAAAGAAAGTACATTGTGGTACATGTCATCATTTAGGTAAAGATGAATTAGAAGAGGAAGCAGCAGGAGAAGGAAGAATAGAAGTGTAAAATTAATTTCAGGGGACACGAAACAAGTAAGATGGGGGGGGGTAATAAAAATTATGTACCCTTTGTAAGCAGAGTACATGGTGTGAGTGAAAGTTAGTGTTAAGGGCTATGAAGACAGAGACATGGCCGTGGGTGCTATGTTGTGAGGAATAACAAGCACAGTGAAGGGTAAACGCACGCTTCTTTGGAGATCCTGGACCGGAAAGAAGCCTGAGGGAGCTCAAGGGCTTATGGGATATGGGCTGTGTTCAACCTTTCTCTGCAGCCACACACACCAGAACAACAGGGAATGATGGCACTTTTACAGTATGCCATGAGAAGTACTGACTCATTTGTTCGCACATAACAGAAATGTTAACTAAACATATAAAAGTAAATGACGACTGACTCACTTTAAGTCATGGAAAACATCAGAAATGAGTGATGCGCTGCAGTCACTTGTGTCTTGTTTTTAGCCGCATTGGTCATAGCTTTCGTCATGGCATTACAGATGTAATTTCATACGATTTACGACATTTATTTCCACATGCAGAAAAATATCAATGACCTGTAATTAATTTATATCAATATTTAATCAATTGTTGTTTTAAGGTAGTCATAATTTTTAAACCACAACTGATAAAAAAAAATCTAACAAATAACTATAAAATCATTTTATGAGATCACAAATTACATTTTTAATAGAAGAAACATTTTAATTAGCTAACAAAAGCACAGCACACAAGTAAATCTAAAGTGATTATTCCTGCCCTCAGAGAAAGGCTGTCTCCCTGCGCTCTGTCAAAAGGTCAATTATGGCCCCAAACCGGCATGCAGTGACAGTGACCTGGAAGCGCTACTGATGACCCCACATCCAGGGGCCCAAAAGAGTTGATCATCTAACATACAAGCTGCCCGGAGCCATGGAAATCTGACATTTGTCCTTATTCAAATGAACACAAACAATATGCATCTCATGCCTCTCCCTAACCTGTGCCAAATCTAAGGCATAGGGACCAGCAGTCTTGATGCATTGTCCTCCAATCCAAGTCCATGCCCTTCCCTGTGAATACGGCCACACAGCAGTAACACAGAGAGCCTGCAGTAAGAGCAGGCTGCAAAAAGGCGCCATCTTCACCAGCATCTATATTAACACTGCCCATTGTAGTTCTGAGGTCACAAAGGGGTTATACAGTAAAGTAAAATGTACAGGGTTAGGGTCATGTGAACTGTACAATAACATGACAGATTAGGATTGTCTCTGTGAACATTTTTCATGCAGCTTCTGGCTGTTATTGAAAGATCCACAGTCTAAAGCCTTAAAATGACTGTAATCAATATTTCTATAATAACAATGGATCAAAATGACTAAGTCTAACGTAAAAGCGGTTGCTTACCCACAGAGAATTATCACCCAACCCTGCAGGTGCCCTCAGCTCGGTGGAACTTTATAGCCTCTTTCTCCTCGTTGTTTTGATTCACTCTTACCACTCTCGTCGCATCGTCTTCTGGCACAGCAGTCGGCTGTATTCAGCAAAAAAATCAAAAAACCCACTACCCACTGTAAACCACAACACCAAACAGAAGCATGGTAGGTTCAGGTAGCAACTAGCTATTGAACATAATGGAGCATATAGCAGCTACACAATGTCTGATGGATGTGTAAATAGGCAAATGCTTGCTAATTACTTAGGCATCTTAACTTAAAAGGTGATAATATATCAGTGTTCAAAGTCTAAATCTAAGTTATATATAAGGTCGGTGTTATCCTTTATTTTCCTTTCTGTCAAAAAAACTAGATGAAAAGACCAAAACATGCATTAGTTCATCTCTCATTACTTTATGACTTCCCTAACCTGCCTATTGCTCTCAGTCCCCAGACTATTCACGCTTACTGAGGATGTAAATCTTAAAAAACAAAAACAGGTCACAAATATACACTTTGACTATCCTAAGTCATTTTTTGGTAGAAATACTACTCAAACAGTAAATGGTGCATTTGTTAGGGGACTACTTACTGCAGCAGGACGGTGCATACCTGACTGACTCAAAATATCAGTTCATTGTTTTGTCTTTGCGTAAGATTTGTTGACAATAAGAAAAACATAGAGAACATAGAGTGTTACCAGGCTTGTCTTTAATTTTGGTAAAATACAACAAATATCCTTATCCATACATCCATGTGCCTTCTTTCGTGCTGAGCCCAACATGAACCGGTTTACTACACTGGAGTAAAAAGCTTTGCAAACACACCTCTATAAGAAGATTATTGCCGTAACACCGGTATACACAGTAAATTCCCCCTGAATAGCACTTGCCTGAAGCAACACCTACCATAGTAAATGTTTATCCATGTGGACTTCCCATCTCATGCTGTTTTGTCTGTGTGTGCAGAAGGTAGCGGCCTGGCCTGGAACTGTGTGACACAGAGCAAGGGCTCTCATGTCTTCAGGGCGTTCCACAGAGCATGATCATGAAAAGCAGAAACATGAAGAAAACTGCAAAAGGTTGAGCCATGGAAACGTCTTTCTTCTGCACGTCAGTTAATTTCCTCTTTTTCCCTTTGGTTCCACATCACTTTTCTATTATGTTTTGAACACAGTGAAAACATAATACAAATCATGCTGCTGGAAAAAAAAAAATCTAATCATTACACTCTCAAATGAAAAAATGGATACCAGTGAAAAATGTAAGGGAATTGTTATTTTTCACATTCTAATTCACATCACAAGGAACCGAAAAGAAACACATGCTGTATATCAGATTGGTTTGGTGCCTTTTGCCCCAAGCCATGCAGCACACACTGATATTAGTTTTAAATACAGATTGCTGGCAATAATGGAACAGAAGAGTCCATGCTTGCCACATAGGCCCAGTCTGGAGTGCCTCATGTTGCCGGCTTGCCAAGACAGCTTCAATCAAAAAGCTCAAATAAATGTAGTTCTTTGGGCTCTGTCAACTGTAAACTGTTATTGATCCCAACAAATGAAATTTGTTCACGTTGATCGATCAAACACATTATCTGTGTTTTCCAGTCTATTACCAGCAAGTGGAAACTCAGGAGGCATCAATAAATAGAGTTGGGTCACCCCGGGTAGATTCCTTTCAAGCTAGAAGGGCTGTAAAAACAGGCGACCAAACATAAGTACTTGTACTTAAAGGTAATGGACCTGCATCATGACTAAACGCTAAGTGCCTGGGGTGTCTACATGTGGAAAGCACTTCTGCAGCACCTTCAAGGTCTAGAGACACTTGTGTATGTTCTGTGTACTTGCCCTCCTCTCTTTTGCCCCTGCTAATACCCCCAACCCTCGCACACCAACATATGAAAGCCTTCCAGCTGGCACCAGACGCCTGTACTTGGCAGGTCGGGGGTAACATGAGAATTAAACCTATATCGCCCCAGCTACCAGTTCTCAAATATCAGTGGAGTCCAGCACTTCACTGGGGACTGGTGAGAGGAAAGCATGTCAGAGGAACAAAAAGCTCCTTCTGGCACGTCTCCACTCAACTGTTCTGCTTACTGCTATTACAGGACTAAAGTTTTCATGTGGAAGTAGGTACGAATGATCCTGTGAAGGAGGGACCCATCTGAGTGTCGGATGACAAAGCGGTGTGTCTCTGCTTCGTCTAGTGTCCTGTTTTCATGGACAAAATTTACCTGGGCATGAAGCAGAGTAATTACTAGGGCAACAACCATAATCCATTTAACTTGTTGTTTTGGCATCAAGGTTTTCTGCTGAATTGTAAGTCTCTATGACTAAGAGAAATGCAGAGGGTCTTCTTCACTCCTACATACTGTTAAATACACTCACTATTAGGTACATTAAGCTAAAACGAATACAGTCTAATGCAACAGACCTGCAGCTAATCCTGCCATCATGACGGTTGTCATGTTTTCAAGCTTTTTGAGTATTTTCAAGAGGTGTGGACTCAGCTTTATGGCAATTTGGGAGGCTGGGGTTTATGGTGCTGTTGAATTATACAGCATTATTCTGAACAGTTTATATAAACAGGGTGGACAAAATCTTAGAAACACCTCATATCATAATAACAACTTATTAAACAGGCAATTAAGTGTAAGTTACACCTCTATTTGGGATCTATAGGTGTGTTTCCTCACAAAATACTGAACAAAAAATGGCCTTTTTAACCTTCAGGTTACTTATTTATCTCATAAAACAGCATGTATTTCAGGTAGGCAAAAAGTGAAATAACTTGGAACTAGCTTTGCAAGTTATTATACTTGTCTAATTTCCCCGTGTGAGGTTCGGAATCTCAGCTGAACTTGACTAAATCCATCTCCCTCTATCCTTTTACATGTCTTCAGACTAACAGGAGAGTGACAGCTTGTCCACAAACCAGGGGCAGTCTTACTAGAAATAGGAATATCCACCCCTCTACAGTGATAGAGCAGCTCTGATAGCTCCTTTATTATGGAAAATTATTTTAAACAGTATAAAACGGCAGAGGCTCATTTTTTCCATGTTTCTGCCACTATCACTCCAGCTATTGATAAGATGTCTAAATTTATTGCAGAATAATTCTGCAGGAAAAGAGATAAAAGGTTGCTGAATAAAATATGAGGCGAAGGCTGTAAATTGTAGCAATGCATATCATTTCATTCAAATGTAGGACGCAATTACCATCTGCTACACTCATCAGTCCCCTCCTTTATGACTTAATTATATGTTTAATGCTATCAGATCAAGGAAAGGGCAAAACAGATGAATGAGAGAGAAAGAGAAAAGATTCCGCAACAAGACAAAAGGCAGATGAAAAGTAACATAAAAGGATGGAATTGATTTCATTCACCGGGAAATAGAAAAAGTTAATTTAGATACAATGTTCCCTCATCTCCTGTGCCTTTGTAAGATAATAAACCCAGCGTGTTGCCAATAGGTCTCATACCAGTCAAACAAAAGAAGTCAAGTTCCTCAAAACTGAAAGTCTTCCTGCATTCATTTTGAGAAGGCGGCAAGTTGGTGGATCGTTCAGAGTGTTATATGATCACTGCAATAATTTCAGTCCATGTCATCCATGCATTGTCTATGTAAAACTTACAATTGAGCAGTGGTGAGTCATAGAGGGTTACAACATGTGACACTGTAGATTTCCATCTGTTCTTCTCCAGTATGTTTGATTTAAAGATTGATCTCTTCTATATGCCGTTCCATTTCGACACCTGAAGGTTCTTATTTACTCTTTTCTACTGTATTCTATCAAGATATCATTCATTATTTTTGCTCTATTTTTGCACTAGAAAACGAAACATATTCTGTTGTCTTCGACTGCCAGGGTGAAATGAAACTTCACAATACTAAAACTTTTTGTTCGGATGCAAATCGTGTACGGCAGTGTTCACAAAGAAAACTGGGGTTGTCCAAATGGCTGTGGGGTAAAAAGCTAGCCAGTGGGCATCCCAGGTGCCAGCGGGCACTGTCCTAACTGTGTACCTTTGGCCAGAACTCATTATAGGGTGACATTTAGGACTGCTGCTGCCCATGCCAAGTCAGCCCTCTGGATTGAGACAAATTATGTAGTTATTTTTTATGTCAGACATTAAGTCATGTCCAGTGGGAGCCAAATCAGTATCACCTTCATGTCACCTGGGGAAAAAAATGATAAAGGCTGTGGACTTCTTAAGCAGGGGCGTTATTCAACTTATTTGGTGAACATTTCTGGCATTACAAAACAAAACTGAATTGAAGTGGGGCCTGATCTGCAATGCAGAGACTTCAACAGTAATAACAGTGAAATGTTGTAAGATAATAAACTGTGAATGCGCAATACTTTTTTTCTAAATGCAAAATTCCTATTATTAAATTTATTTACTAATTCTCAAGTTATTCATTTAACACATGAACATACGACAATTGACTCAAAATCAATATTGTTTTGCTGTTTCTATCTCCTCTCGCTTTCCTGGCAAAACGGAGATTGTCAAAAAAGAGCATTTTCTCCCTGTACACTGCAGAAGGTGCAATGGTTTCCTTTGCTCTGTGGCAGTTGTTTCTTCCGAGCCTGAAGAAAAGCAAGAAATGAACAGAATTAGTGAAGAAAATAGCCTTGAATTTGCTATAAACCCATTACTAAAGGATCACAAGGGTTATGATACCAAATAAACAACATGTAAACAAATAAATCATGAGAGCTGTGTGCTGTAATATAAAAGAAAGCACCTACACCTGCGTCATATCATTGATGATACGTCCTGTGATTATCATAGATTTACAAATTTTTTGTGTCCATTAAAACCAAATAATATTTCATTAATAGAGGCCAATGCCTTATAGGCATGATATATTATATGTTTTAAACTTACATACATATATAGATATTGCAAAGGGAATAAAACCACATGAGTCTTTGTTGCAGATTCTTCCAGGAACCCAGGAGGATCGTCAACCCAGCAGACAGTGCACAACATGAGCAGAACTAAAGCTCCATCTTGTGGACTAAAGCAAGTACAGCAGACGGGTACTCTAATAGCTTCCCACATTTTGCTTTTACATGTTTGGCAGCAGAAATGCTTGCATTGATATACAAGGATAAATGATAAAATATGCGTAAGATAACAGTCAAAAACAAAGCATGAATTTAATGACTTTGAATATAATCATATATTATGTGTTTGAGAAGAGTCAAATCTGCAGTAAAGCAAAATATGCAATAAAGCAATCAATAAATATTTTACGGTGCTCTCGTTCAGTGGGAGAAACATTCATGACTTGAGAATCCCATGAGCACATCAAACAGAGGAGATAAGTCGCTAAACAGAACAATTAAACACTGATGAAACGGTCACTAAGTGAGCGGTCCACACGTTATAGCTTGCAGGTATCTCACAAAGCATGAAATGAATCAAAGTTGTTTATCTGCTTTGTATCATTGGGCAAATTATAGATAATTGCTCATTTGATGTATTCACAGTAAAGCAGTCATTTGATGCATATGCTGTGGATATTTTCCACACAAACTTCAAGATGTAACAAACGGGGGAAAAAAATGGGATGTAATTGATTATAAGTTAATTGTGCAAAGGTCTCCCTGATGGGAACCATCTGTCAAAACAAGCTGTACATTCACTAATTCTAATCATAATTAATTAAATGGCTAACAAATTACATATATCATAGTTAGTACAGGGGGGAAACTACCGCAGGAACTGTTATGAAACAAATTAGCTTTAACAATGAAAGAAAATTACATCACATAACTAAATATTATACTCGTTTCCGCAAGCCATATTTCTTAATGAATTCTCTAATTAATTTAATTCACACAATGTGCATAATTTGGAGCTGAAAATGTCAGTGGGTCAGACTTAACCATATTGTTGCTGGCTGTCTATTTCAACAAGTCCCATATTAGCACAACATGACCTCTATGTAAATTACACAGACCAACTGTTGTAATTTTAATTCCAGTGTCTAATTAACATGTTCTAAAGATATCATACAAGTACATTTAACTCATTTTACATGTGCCAGTGTCAATGCAAGATTTCCATTTGCTTTCAATTTGTGTAATCCCCTTCCCTTGGTGGGAAACGCCACATCGGTTTATGTTACAGATGTAAATTATAACAAAAAGGCTGTTTCTTTTTTTTTTTGCTTGTTGGATTAAGTGTTGAACTTTCTTGTCAGTGTGACAGTGCCACTCTCAAAACGCAAGGCAGCTGGTTCTGGTTCGGCTTCTGTTGGAGGTTTTCTTCAGGGAGTTTTTCCTCTCCACTGTCACCAAGTGCTTGCTCATTGTGGGAACTGTTAGGCTTCTCTCTATAATATTATAAGGTCTTGACCTTACCCCGTAAAGTGCCTTGAAATAATGTATATTGTGATTACTATACAAGTAAAAATGAATTAAATTTAATCGTGTACTGGAGTGGTGAGCATTACAGACACTAAGACTTATCTCATTCACAAAGCATGAACATTACAATAATATTTCTGATAGAGGAGGGCATTTAGATACCTATTAGATCTTCTTTTACTCATCCCACTCAATTGTAGTGAGGTCAACAGGCAAGATTAAAAAATGAAAGAATGCCCCATTCAATATATGACAGTTAATGATCGTTAGCTGTGAACTGAACAGTTTTTCAGTTGGTATTTCCCTTCAGAGAACCTTCATAGGCTACAGGGACAGCATTTAGATGGTTCACAATATATCAACTCAATACACTGTACGCTGTTGAAAACATTAAAATTTACAGATATTAAATTCATTACAAATCAACTGTACTGTGTACTGGGGCTGCAGCTTACAGCTATTTTCATTATCAATTAAACTTGCTGATTATTTTTTTTTAGTCACCTGGTCAATCAAATGTATACAATTTCCCAGACACAAAGATAACATCTTTAAAATGCTTGTTTTGTCTGACCAACAATTCAAGACTAAAATCTGTTCAATTTACAATTATACAAAACAGACAAAAGCTGCAAATCCTCATGTTTCAGAGGCTAAAAATTAGAAAAAATGTTTTTGCTTGGAAAATTATTTAAATCATTTCAGTTCGACTAAGAGCAGCACAGACACCTGTATGTTTACACATTGCTTCACTTCAGGTAATGCCATAGTGGATGAAAATATATACACTGGTGATTGACTCTCACTGGTCTGTCACCTCTGTTGTGTTTGTCCTAACCCTGTGCCCCATCAGTTTAGAGAAAACACAAATCAAATTTACCAAATGATGGCATCACTGAATGTGAATGCAGAATTGGATGAATAAATTAATAAATTGCCCAGTGGATGGAACATATAAGCTAACACATGCATTGCAGGGCTCGGGGGCTATCCTGAGGCCAATCATTTAGCTAACACACTAATGAAAGCGTGTGTAGTGTGGCTAAGGGCAGCCACCATGGGAGGTACCACTGCCCTCCCTCCTCATGTTGGGGACTGTTAATAGGCTGGATGGAGCCAATGGGACTCCCAGGAGAGGCCTGCTGATGAAGAGGAAAACCTGTCGCCGCCTTCACTAATCACTGCCTAATGGCCACAGTAACACAGGTTTTACAAATGTGATTGTGCATGTGTGCCTGTACCCGTGTGTGTATTTTAGAATATTGGTAATCTCACTAAAATGTTCACTGGGGAATCTATTGTGTTTCTATCCATAGTAGTGTGCATATTTTGCTTCCAAAGATGTTTGGTAAAACTAAAATTTACATAAAAATTGCATTAATTGTCACCACTATGGGGTTATTGTCCTTTTCCAGGCGTTTTTTTGTTGTTGTTGTTTTTGTTTTTGTTTGTTTGTTTATCTTTTGCTATGTTTCATATCATTAAAGGTACAGTCCATAATCTAAATGTAGACTCAATATATGTCATTGTAAAGTGAATATCTTTGGGGTTTGGACTATAACAGACAAGACATCTGATGACGTCACTGTGGACTGGGAAATTGATTTTTCAGTTTTTCACTATTAATCAAATCAAATAATTAAAATGAAATGATCAGCAGATTAAGCAATAATGAAAATATTCGTCAGATCAAGCCCTGTTTGTAATGGTGATATTAAACAAAACAGCAGTAAAACAAGCTTAATTCCCATTTTGACCAGTTGTGAAACCAATAAATCAGATGTTTTTTTTATTACGTGAATTCACCTTGCTTTTATCTGATGAAATAAATTACATGACAGGGCAATAATCTGGACGGTTTGGGTTCATTTGTTTGGTCCAACAATAAGTTAATATGAGAAGACAGTCATGACCGTTGGTTTATAACTTGAGATACTAACTTCAACAACAGTTTAGCTATTTTTATAATGCCAGCTCTTGGTCTGTGTTTATGTAGTTAACACTGATAAAAACTCACCTACATTGAGTATAACACGTTTTGACGACAGCACACATACACTCCAAATTAATCTGGTAAATCAGGTTACACTACATTTTTAGGTGTGTGCGGTGTCAAATTCGGATGGTTTACAACATTGGACATTGTGATGTCAGAATAACTTTACTTTTAACACAAAATGCACCAAACAATCAGCTAAAGCAGTTTTAGTCTCAGCTCCCATTAGACACAGTGAAACTGCCCACATGGCTCCAGCTCTCCGTTTGACGTCGAGACTGGCCCATGACTGCAGTTTTTTTTAAGTAAACGTGAAGCTGTGAAACTACTGAATTAAGGCATCGCTTCCGATTACGACCTACAAAGTAAAGTTCTCATCACAGATTTTGTTGCAATAATTGGCATTGATACTTGGAAAACAGCGGAAAACAATATGAAACCATGGTCCCCTTAGTTGCTTTTTCTAAAGCTGGAGTTTGCCCAGTTGTAACTGAACTGCAGATGTTCAAATTAATTAAGTTTTCATCATTGTGTCAGGGGATTATGCCCAGCTTGCATGACTTACAGGGCATAACAAATTTATATAAGTAAGACTCAGAATGCATATACATTTTTAAACGTTACCACACACACACAAAAAAAAAGATAAAGAAAGTTATCTTGAGTTATTTTCACATCAGGTTTTTAAACCTTTGTGGCTACAAGAAAAGTTGATAAATCATTGATAAGACATACCAGCTACTCTATAATACTGAAGAAATCAGAGTAAATTACTCACCTTGCCTTCTTTTACAGGGTTTTTAGACAATATCAATCCTAATTATATCAAAAATGAACAGTCAGTCCTATTTTTAGCATCTGTAACCTATACAAAATATTTCAGGGTTTTATTGAGCCATTTCTGGATAGCTAAAGTCATAGTAAAATCTTCATAGTATTCACAATGAAAACATGTTGTTTCACAGCATTCAGTGACTCATACTGGCTTAAAAGCTGCAGTTTGGGGGGTTCATTATTGACCTTGGAGACTGCAGATGAACACAATCTCACAAGGTCCATTAAGTAGCTATTCAGCTAATTATGGAAAGAATCAGAAAAGCTACTTGGATCGTTGGATTGTTTTCTCATCAGCTGTAATAATGTAGGTTTATGTTTTACTTTAGAAAAAGCAGTTAAGAAAACCAGACTTCACAAGGTCCATTTAGTAGATTTAGTAGCTGGCTTTTGATCATGTCTAATGGTCATCATGAGTTGATGGCACTGTTTGTCAGGGATTTAAATTAAAGACAATTTTCCACCTTTGTGGACAATACAGTTTTTAACCCTAACTCCTAACCCTAATAGCGGTTATATTCATGACTGAACATTTATTCAATGGATTTTTTTTTCAACTGTTGCAACAATTCATCAAGTCTATTTCCTTGAATTACATGTAGAAAAATGATTAAATGATTTTGTAAGATTTGTCAAACCATGTGTACCTGTGAAGATACATCGAAATGTAAAGACTGCCCTTTGAACGTTTTATTTTGAAAGTCAGTTACAAGCGCTTCCTGTCGCCTTTTGACTATCTCCGCCTAGCTTGCCTTTAGCTCCTTGCAGGCCGAGACTTCCCTGTCCATCTGTCCAATCAGACTTTACTGACAAGGTGGAAGTCGGTCGCTACGTCCTCATACAAAACTCTGTCAGTCATAGTTGTGGCGTGGAGACCCAGCGACGAAACCAACAACTTATACCAAGTTTCTTCTTCTTCGAGAAGTTGGTTATTTTTCCGAAACTAACGTAATGTCTCCAGGCGGGTGGACATGACCTGAGTGATACGGTATGGAAAAAATAACTTTACATTGTACCATTGTGCTGGGCCATGGGTGTCAGACCCTGCTGTATTGCTGACTGACAACACTGACTGCCGCTGCTGCTCTGTGTAATATTTCTAGCATGCCACGCAGGCAGCTAACTTCTCCAAAGCCAGGAAAACTTTGCCTTCAAACCAGCAGTGGCCCACGCAGTCTAATACTGTGACATTTTCTTCATTTCACCCTTTCCTTTTTACACTTCTGAAAAATGATGAAGGTTAGGAGATACTTAAGGGGGAGTGGGAGGGTACTCGCATTCGTATTCATTGCCTCTGTCATTTGGCTGCTGTTTGACATGGCTGCACTTCGCATATCAATAAACGATGCGAACAGTCAGCTGCTGAAGGAGCGGGTGATAAGAGAAAGGGAGACTTTCAAACAGCAGTCTAGGGTGACACAGCTGATGAACAGGGGGTTTAAACACCCAGTGCAGAGGGTGGACTTGGCTGTTACACATAGGGGCAAAGGACCACTTAGTTCAGGCATCAAACTCTCCCAAGTGTACAGACAGGGAGGCAGGAAACACAACCAAATGTTGAAGGACAAAAAGGTGGACTCTTTTCAGCAACAGGGAGATAATCTTCCCAAGGCTAAATCTGTAGTTTCTGAACATCAAGAGAGTGCTGCCCTGCAAAATGTCACATCAAAGCATAGTGGCCCTGCAAACAAAAAAGCAGTAAATTTGGATCTGAATGGCTCAAAATTAGAAAAAAGTGGAGTAATAGATGTCTTTAATAAGGGGACATTACCTGCAGTAGAGTCTGATATAACCCAGCAGTCACAGGGTGTTCAGAAAAACAAACATGCTCCTCTACCGACCTCAAAGAAAAAACCCATTAAAACTGGAGATGCTGTACAAAGCGCTCTGGACAAAATGGATTCAAAGACAAATCAAAACATCAAGGAGGAACCCTCCAAGACTGGAACAATAATGAGCCAGCGTCAGACTGAGGAGGCACACCCTGTTAAAACAACATCCAAACCTCCCAACAAGGATATAAAAGAAAAGGAGGTAAACATTAATAAAGAGAAGAAACCAGCTGAGAAAATTGACAAGAGTGATCTAAATGCAACAAAGGAACCCCTGAAACCTGTAATCAAGCTCCAAGCAGGAGGGGACTCCAAGGATAACTCCACAGCTGTCAGAAAACCAGGTGTCCACAAAGTGCTTTCTCTGGATGCGACTCTCACTCCCAGAGATGCCAATGCCGTGGGCCAGTTTGGTCAGGCAGCACTTGTTGCCAGTAACGAAGATGCAGAGGTGAGGAAGAGATGGGACGAAGGGCATTTTAATGTTTACTTGAGTGACCAGATCCCAGTGGACCGTGCCATCCCAGACACCAGGCCTGAGACGTGAGTCTGTTTCTGCACATTTTACGTCTCAGTCGATCCAGCAGGTGATTGCAAAGCTTGACTTGTCCTTATCACTGTGTTTTCCAGGTGTGCGCAGAATCTGGTCCATGATGACTTACCTTCCACCAGTGTGATTTTCTGTTTCGTAGATGAAGTGTGGTCCACGCTCCTACGCTCTGTGCACAGTGTGCTCAACAGATCTCCACCACACCTCCTCAAAGAGATCATTCTGGTGGATGATTTCAGCACCAAAGGTAATAGTATCCTGAGTCCTTTGCAGGTAGAGCATATTACCCTGATTGGTCTTCCACAGGGGGGCAGATATTGCCAACACCAGAATACTGCTGTTAATGACAAAGAGAGGTCTAGGTTTTTATTATTAGAAGCAAGTTTTTCCTTTTGGCTGGTGTACATAACCCACTAGGCCAAAAAGCTTCACATTTACTTGTAATATGTTGTCCCAACTTGAATCCAACAAATCCTTGTTTATAGCCTTTACATTGCCAGGCAAACTAATATATGCAATTCTGTTCATTGATAATGATAATTGATTAAATAAAAAGACATCGGTATTGAAAGTTACGGTCCAAAATGTTCACAGTTTTTTCTGGCTGTAGGTGTTTAATTTAGCAAATAATAATTCTTAATCACATTGTGTCTTAAATTCCCTTTTCCCACATTTACTTTTTTATATGGACTTTTTGGGTGCAATCTTTACTCATAACATCAGACCTGCAGCTCACAATTATTTTTATTATTGATTAATCTGTTATTCTAAATAATAAGAAAATTGTTTAGTTTACTAAATAGCAAGAAAGGTCAATTGCTGGTTACAATGTTCCAAAATTAAAAAATATAAATTTTGTAATTGTGTAAGACAGAGAAGAATATCAATTTCTCATATTTGAGAAGCTGAAACAATAGAACTTTTGGCATTTTTACTTATTAAACTTAAATATTACAATAACCAAACTATTGTTGATTTATTTACATTTGATCAATCATTGATAAATCTACTAGTTGTTTTAGTTCTACATAACAATCACACAGAACAGTCCTCAGCTATTACCAGGGATCCACCCATTATTTGAAGCCTAGTATTTTAAGTTTAAGTGCTGTATGTTTCCTTTTAATCTATATGTACTTTTGTCTGCTGGCAGTGTTGTAAAATCACATTATAACTTGTATGACTTTTACTCTGGCAGAAAATTTGAAGGCACCACTGGATGAGTACATGTCCCAGTTTCCGAAGGTGCGAATCATTCGTCTGAAGGAGCGGCAGGGTCTGATCAGGGCCAGGCTGGCCGGAGCTGCTGCTGCCAAAGGTAACCACTGCTATGATTACATATTTTTGCAATAAATGTCTTTAATGTATGGTTCATATATTCATATGTAGAAAGGTGATTAGGGATTGAATGAGGGGATATTTCACTCTTAAAAGAAAGATGAAGACTTTAAAACAATTCACATAAATATGTCAAATCACATGATCAGACTCACCGAAAACACAAGTGTATCCTTGTCCTCGAAGATGGGTTCATTTAAAGGCCAATACTGTATTTATGTGACCTCTCCTTGTGAGTAATTTACTCATATTATTCCTATTGTTCATTGACGTTTAATAATGCTGTGCGAGTTGGGCAAGATATCAACACTGGTATAACTGTAGGGACTATTGTATCATGCTAATCAACATGACCTGGATAGAAGCACAGTACAACAAGGCATACAGTTCTTAGGCCATGTTTTTCCAGCTTTTGTACTTGCAAATGAGCTCATCAGATACCAAAGTATGTAGACATATTTCAAAACTTATTTTCAGGAATCAAACATTTGTGGACTTAAAGTCATTTGTTGATTTGCTGTAAAATTCTCTGTTTCTGAAATTCAAATTAGAGTCAGATAAATGCAATATTTTTTAAATACAGGATAACTGCAAACCAGTTTCTGTATCTTGTAAATCCTAAATGTTTCTAAACTTTGTGCAACTACATTTGTCACTACTACACTAATTTCATTAGATGTGTGTGCAAAATAACAGATTATGTAATAACTAGCTTTGTAACAAAGACAGTACTGAAACATACTCAAGCGAGCAGCAGCACCTGTGCTCTTGTGTATTTACTATGCATTGTTATACATGTTATTTACATACCACAACCATCACCTACCGTTCAAAGAACTCTTTGACAAGTGTTACAGGGTTGCACTGTTAAAATGCAGCTGTGGGTGTTTGTTTAACTGCAGCAGGATGTTTGCTTTCCTCTAATGTAGGTGAGGTTCTTACCTTCCTTGACTCCCACGTTGAGTGTAACGTGGGCTGGCTGGAGCCGCTCTTGGAGAGAGTGTATCTTGATCGAAAGAAGGTGCCCTGTCCAGTTATTGAAGTCATCAGTGATAAGGACATGAGGTGACTGAAACCATGTCTGAGTCAAAGAGAAGCCATACATCATGTTTTTATAGAGTCATACTTGAATGTTGAATCAGGAAATGTCGTTTTAACATTGGAGGTTGTGTTCCTGCTCTTTCTCTTCAGTTACATGCTGGTTGACAACTTCCAAAGAGGTATTTTCAAATGGCCTTTGGTCTTTGGCTGGAGCGCATTACCAGAGGAGTACATTAAGAAAAACAACATGACCATCTCAGATCCCATCAGGTACCAAATTTTTTTCCATGCTGTTTGACTGCTCATTCTTCTGACTTTTTTGTTCATGTTTTATCAATATTTCTGTTTCCTGACTCAAGCTAATGTGTAGTTGTTATTTTTGTTTATTTATTTTGTCTTACAGGTGTCCAGTTATGGCTGGAGGCCTCTTCTCCATAGACAAGAAATACTTCTATGAGCTCGGTTCCTATGACCCTGGCCTGGATGTTTGGGGCGGGGAGAACATGGAGATTTCATTTAAGGTATATCACTCAACTAATTAATGCAGTATTGGCCATAGTTGCTTGAGAAGTCCACAGAACATCTCTCACACGACTTCTTGTCTCACGTGTTGCCATTTGAATAGATCTGGATGTGTGGCGGGGAAATCGAGATTATCCCCTGCTCTCGAGTGGGACATATTTTCCGAGGACAGAACCCGTACAAATTCCCGAAAGACAGGCAGAAGACAGTGGAGCGGAACCTGGCGAGGGTGGCTGAGGTCTGGCTGGATGAGTACAAGGACCTCTTCTACGGTCATGGCTACCACCACCTGCTGGATAAAAAGGCCACTGACATCGGCAACCTCACCGAGCAGATCAACCTGAGGAAGAGGCTCAAATGCAAGAGCTTCAAGTGGTACCTGGAGAACGTGTATCCAGACATGGACGCTCCTTTAGTCAAAGCTGAAGGCCTGGTACGTGAATTCCCTACAGCCGCTTGTATTCCATGTAATTTTTTGTCTCTTGCAATCACAATGCTCTGTGTTCGCTTCAAACGTTGTTTACATTTCCTTAAATGATCACTTAAAAAAGCCTGTCGTACTTTCCCTGCATGAAGTCATTGCTATCCCTGCTGGGAACCCCTTTAACAAAAATGAACTGAACAGAGACTGTGATTGTGCTCATTTGGAACAAAGAATAGCTGTCTGTTAAAGCCTTGGTAGAATTCAAACAACAAGTAAACAGATGTTTTTAGCCCCCTTGTTTCACATCTGTAAAATGTTCATCATCTCATTTTTTCTTGTAGGTCTTCAATCGTGGTTTAAGAAAATGTCTTGCTCTGCAGAAAGGCTCTCTGTCCTTCGAGATATGTGATCTCAGTAAGCAGGTAGGCATCTTTATTTTATTTATCACATTATTGGTCAGTAAGCACACATTAAAGTAATTTAATAAATTGAGTATTTATTAATAACCAAAATATTAGCAAATGTTCTACAATTAATGGCTTTTTCTTATTGTTTCTGAGGATGCACATGTTAAGTTTGGCCTCATGACTATGTTAATTACGAGTGCTATAACACAAAAAATATCCAGGAATAGACTTAAACCAGGACAAGTGCAGTCAGAGTCAAAGACCCAAGGACCCGAGCCACGATAAACAAGGGTGGAGCTCAAGACGAGACCAAGCCTTTCTAAATGTGGTTGTCTTGGATTCAAAACAACCCCACTGAGCCATCTTTCAACATCTTTCAGTTTTCATGGAGCGTAATTACATCCTTGTCACTCCCATCTTTTTCTCCCTGGTCTACAGAGTCAGCACTTTAATTACACCTGGATGAGGCACGTTCGCCAGCAGGACCTGTGTGTCGCTCCCCAAGGCAAGGGCATTGGCTTTGGTTTACAATCCTGTGACAACACTAAGCCTGAACTCCGCTGGTTCCACAAATCCTCCAACTCAGCTCTGGTAGGTTGACTCTGGGTGTGCCTTTTGCTTTGTTTGCTGTCTTTATTTTTCTTTCCCTTTTACAACTCTATCATTTTAGCAATTTATAGTTACTGTAATCAAACAACAAGAATTGCTTGCTTCACATCCAGTATAAGCAAAATGTTGCTGTCAGTTGAAAATGTTTAGAGGCTAAAGGTTTGTTCATTAATTGTGTTTCCTGTTTTGTCTTTGACAAGGCGGAGCACCTCATAACAGAGTTCGTTTCCCACCACTTATGCCTGGAGGCGGGGCCACAGGGTGACACACTTCACCTCAACCCATGTGTACCCAGCAATGCCCTCCAGAAGTGGCAATTCACACACTACCGTGCTCAGTGATGACGCCGATCGGGATTTTCCTGTGTTATTCATGCACTATAGAGACCTTCAGTGGCCTCACACCACAGTATGCTCTGTGGTCCAACCTCAAAACACACAACTGCCCAG
This sequence comes from Seriola lalandi dorsalis, assembly GCF_002814215.2. Lineage (NCBI taxonomy): Eukaryota > Metazoa > Chordata > Actinopteri > Carangiformes > Carangidae > Seriola > Seriola lalandi. The sequence goes on along the minus strand of NW_019524091.1, from coordinate 291,939 downwards.
AGGAAGTCATTTTGGTTGCAGTAATGTGCGTGATGTAAAGCAGATGGTGTGGGGATGTGCATTGTTACTGAAGTCCTTTTTAATTCATCAGCATGGACTGACATTGTGTTTAAACACTCGTGCCAGATGAAAAAGAGAATATTTCTCTGGTTAGGAAGGTTTGCACCACAAGTTTCTAATTTTGGAAAAGATCCTCTCACAGGTATTTCAGGAAAATCACCTGAGGTTTTTTTTTTTGTTTTTTTTTTTTTAACTGGGCCACAGGTATATGTCAATAGAAGAACACTCCAGCTGATAAGTTCTTCAGTACAACATATCATTTCTCTGCCAAAGATTAAACAGTGCCTTATAGATTTGAAATATAAAAAGTGTTTGCGCTGTGGGGTCTGGGTTAAATAATGAGTTAACTTGCATGTAAAGTTGAATTTATTTGTTTGTACAAAACATATCACATATTTTTGGTGAGACATCTACTTTTCTAGATGTCATGTATTTTATGTTTGATGAGGCTGCTTCTCTGGTTTTTAATGCTGTGTTATTTAGGTGTAGGTTTTGTTTGTCTCTTTTGTACAAAAATGTTTGTTTTTTTTTATTTTTGTCACTAGGGGGAAGTGTTGGTTTAAAACACACAATAAACCTGTGCTGTGATTTCATGACTTTGTGATCAAACCCTTTAACCACAAACTGATGCATCTTCTTGAGAAAGTAAAGAAATAAAATGACGATACAGATTTAATGGCATGAATGTCTTTATTTATGTTCATTTTTATTCACTAGCCATTAAGACATGTATATATATATATATATATATATATATGTATGCTTTCTTAATCACTTGAAAATACAAACCCTAATAGTTTCAGTACTCAGAGTTTCTCTCCAGAGGTTCAGATACTGAAGCTCTAATACCAAACAACATCTTAGTTATTATAGCAAGTAGGATTATAAATCCCAGAGCTTCTTATTTATTTAATCTTCTACTCAAATACCTGCCTTACATAATGAGGTTTTCATGCTGAAACCAGATGAAAACCCTAAAGTACCTCTTGGAAATGAGATGACTGTTAGTTATTCTTCTCCAATCAGATACTATACAACAGATGTAAACAGTGCATAGCTCATTTAGAAATCTTGTTAGGTTTGTGTGACCTAGATAGCTGTATGGAAGATTTTCAATACTATCTACAAGTAGATTTCAGAACTAACAGATATATAAACCATGTAATATACCAAAACGTAAAATCAGTATCCATTAATGCTCGTTTCTTGTTATGGATCATGTCCTGCAGTTTTTTTTTCTCCTGAAAGTGGCTCTGAAACCATCTTATAAATTCATTATCATGTATTCAAACTCCTCTATCTTCTGGCGGGTGTTGCCTCTGCGGATCTTGCGGTAGGACATGGTGCTGTATTTGCAGGAGGTGAGGTGGTCAAAAGATTTCTGCTGGCCATTGTTGCGACTGGATTCCTTCGGTAGAGGCAGGGTGGAGTAGCCTGGACTGGGGCCCTGATGAAACTCAACAGGAACATAGAAGTTGCGGTCCTGCTCTGGCTCCTGGTCTACCTCAGGCTGTCTGTTGCCTGATATCTCAAGTTCAGCACTCGACCTCTCTATTGGCACCTCTGCCTCCACATTCAGCCTTGTATAACTCTCCTCATTAGTTACACCAAAGGGGTTGAGGTTTGGCGTCTGAGCCTCTGGCACCACTTCTTCCTCCTTTACTTGTACATTTGCTGAAAAAAAAAGGAAGAAAAAAATCTGTTTTGCATTCTGTAAACAAAAACCTCACTCTCAAATAAACAAATCTATTTCACTGCACAATAATACTAAACTCCTCTTACCTGTTTCTGATGATATAGTCTTTCCAGGCTGTGTTTGCATGTCTGCATTTGTGCAGTTTGGTTGTAGAGATTCTCCACTGGTGCTAGCTGAGTTTTCTGGAGCTAGATTAGCTTCTGCTACTGGATCTGTTGACACTGACTGATACACATGTTCAGTTTTTGGTGTCTGGAGCTCTTGGCATTCCTCTTCTTGTACAGTCGGAGTCACTTCCTTCTCTTCCTCTTTGTCACTTAAGACTTCTGCTCCTGGATCACCCTCCCTCTGTGGAACAGGTTCTCCAGCTGCTTCACTTTTGACTAGATGCTCGGTCATGTGGGCACTGAAATCACAAGCTGTGTTTTCCTTTATGTCCTGATGAGTTTGGTCCTCATCGCTGTAGAACACAGAGTCATCCCCCTCCTCTATCGACCACACGTCTCTCTCATCAGGCTGGTCCAGAGTCTGTAGGGCCTCAAGCGTGATCCCACCAATGATCTCCAGCACCTGGGATACCAGTGCATTTTCTTCTTCTACTGTGAATCTCGTGGCCTTTGGAGGCATTGTGCTAGTCTCCATCTCCGTCCGTTTTTCTTTGTTGAAAACAGCAGCTGATGCTCTTGGTTGTTTTATGTTGAATCAGAAGTTAAACAACCTCACACTTTGCATTTCCACATCGCCTGGTTCAGCCATCCAAGTGTGTTTACAAAGAATTGTTTTTTATCCTATATTGTCAAAGAGTGAAAACAGAATCCAGCGCTATGACGATGTCACTGTGTGTGCGTGCTCAATCACTGAAGAACAGGGGTTTTGTTGTGAACCCAACAAAGGTTCTTTGTCACTCTGGCATCTGCATATGGAGTGATTGTACTCATTCTTTAATCTCTGCTGGGTGACCACCTTCCTTCTGTAACATTTTGAGTCTGGATTAACATTCTCCTATAGGTTTTCTTTACAGTATTTTACTGCCTGAACTGGCAATGTTTCTGCATGTCTTGAAGCTCGGCCCTGTTATGTCTTGAGCCCTGTCTTTAAGTGCATAAAGATCTTAAGTAAGGCGCCTGAAATGCTGGTATAACATTCTGAAAACTATTTGTGCAGTCTGCACACAGAGGTGAAGAGTAACTTAAGTACATTTACTCTATAGTGTACTGCTTTGTTAAGGCACTCTTATTGGGTATGTCAACTTTATACCTCCAAAACAAAGAGATTGACTTCTTAATGCCGTGAACCAAGTGGTTTATCAACATATCAGATCTGAATTTACATTTAGAAATGCCTATACACAAATGTAATTATATGTACATGTGTTGAATTTCCATGTATGAAATATATGTACATCAGTAAAATCAATAATCATAAGCGTATATACATCAGATATTGACATATATGTGTAGCTAAGACAAACATATATTTTAATAAGTCTGTTGTATTATTGGTTTGTACACATATTTTTTTAAATACTTTTTTAGCGCCAAACAAATGTTATATATGAATTCATTTCACCTGGGTAATTGGGAGACATAATGTAATCATTGCACCTGGTCAAAAGTGATTAGTGATGCATTTAAATAGGAATAAACAGAGGATTGTGTCTGAAAACAAAATTATTCCAACTTTATGGGCAACAGTGTATTAAAGACATATGTTACATGTATATATATCCATCCCAAAGCCTGTATCAGTATCAGTATATGTTCGGTAATAATAAATATAAAATATAGACATGTATAGTTAAATTAAATAAGGAATTATCAAGGAAATGATATATAAATATATATATATATATATATATATATATATACGGATAAATATATCATATATATGTCATAAGACATTGTACAGTAAGGCTTAAAATGTTACAATATAGTAAGGCATGAAAGCATAACAGTAGAGTAAAACATAAAAAGGTCGTAGTATAGTAAGGCATAAAAATCAAAGTATAGTGAGGCATAAAAAAGACACAGTATAGTAAGGGATTAGAGATGTCAATTAACGAAATGTGCATGTCTTTGGGTTGCAGGAATAATTGGAAGTACCTGTAGAGAACCCACGCAGGTATAGGGAGAATATGCAAACTCCACACAGAAAGGCCCCAGGCCCGGGGACCATGAAAAGACATAAAAAGTATATATGTATATATGAAGGCATAAAAATGTCATACTATATTATGACATAAAAAGTCATAGAATAGCAAGGCAAAAAAAGTCATACAATAATAAGGCAAGAAAAAAAGTGATACTATAGTGAGGCAAAGAAAAAATGTCATAGTATAATAAGGCATAAAATGCCAAAAAAACATCATAGTATAGTAAGGCATAAAAACGTCATTGTATAAAAAGGCACAAAATATTATAAAAATGTCACAGTTTAGCAAGGCAAAAAAACATCAAACAACATAGTATAGTAAGGCATGGAAACCTCAAAAAACATCATAGAATAGTAAGGCATAAAAACATGATAGTATAGTAGTAGTAGTAAAAACGCTATAGTATAGTATAGCATAAAACCATCATACAAAAGTAAGTCGTAACGTCATAGTATAATAACGCATAAAATGTCAAAAATATCATAGTATAGTAAGGCATAAAAACGTCATTGTATGATAAGGGATAAAATATTATAAAAATGTCACAGTATAGTAAAGCAAAAAAACCTCAAAAAACATCATAGTATAGTAAGGCATGGAAACCTCAAAAAACATCATACAATAGTAAGTCATAAAAACGTCATAGTATAATGAGGCATTAAATGTCATAAAAACGTCATAGTATAGTATGGCATAAAATGTCATAAAAAAGTCATAGTATAGTGAGGCAAGAAAACATCAAAAATATCATAGTAAAGTAAGGCATAAAATATCATACAAACGTCATAGTATAGTAAGGCATAAAAACATTATAGTATAGTAAGGTATGAAAAAGTCATACTGTACCGTAGTATGGCATAAAGAAAGTCATATTATAGTAAGTTATAAAGTCATAGTATAGTAAGGCAAAAAAAAGTCATAGTATAATAAGTCATAAAAAGTCATAGTATAAGAATGGATAAAAAGACCATAGTATAATATGGCACAAAAACGTCATGCGACAGTAAGTCGAAATGTCATAGTATAGTATGGAATAAAAGGGCAAAAGTATAGTATTGCATAAAACCATCATACAAAAGTAAGTCATAATGTCATAGTATAGTATGGCATAAAATGCCAAAAAAACATCATAGTATAGTAAGGCATAAAAACGTCATTGTATAATAAGGCACAAAATATTATAAAAATGTCACAGTTTAGCAAGGCAAAAAAACATCAAACATCATAGTATAGTAAGGCATGGAAACCTCAAAAAACATCATACAATAGTAAGGCATAAAAACATGATAGTACAGTATAAGTAGTAAAAACGCTATAGTATAGCATAAAACCATCATACAAAAGTAAGTCATAACGTCATAGTATAATAAGGCATAAAATGTCGTAAAAACATCATAGAATAGTAAGTCATAAAAACGTCATAGTATAATAAGGGATAAAATATTATAAAAATGTCACAGTATAGCAAAACAAAAAAACATCAAAAAACATCATAGTATGGTAAGTCATAAAAACGTCATAGTATAATGTGGCATTAAATGTCATAAAAAAAATCATAGTATAGTATGGCATAAAATGTCATAAAAAAGTCATAGTATAGTAAGGCATGGAAACTTCAAAAAACATCATACAATAGTAAGGCATAAAAACGTCATAGTATAATGAGGCATTAAATGTCATAAAAACGTCATAGAATAGTATGGCATAAAGTGTCATAAAAAAGTCATAGTATAGTGAGGCAAGAAAACGTCAAAAATATCATAGTATAGTAAGGCATAAAATATCATACAAACGTCATAGTATAGTAAGGCATAAAAACATTATAGTATAATGAGGCATTAAATGTCATAAAAATGTCATAGTATAGTGTGGCATAAAATGTCATAAAAACGTCATAGTGTAGTAAGGCATAAAAATGTCATTGTATAATAAGGCATAAAATATCATAAAAATGTCATAGTATAGCAAGGCAAAAAATGTCAATAAACATCATAGTATAGTAAGGCATGGAAACCTCAAAAAACATCATAGAATAGTAAGTCATAAAAACGTCATAGTATAATGAGGCATTAAATGTCATAAAAATGTCATAGTATAGTGTGGCATAAAATGTCATAAAAACGTCATAGTGTAGTAAGGCATAAAAACGTCATTGTTTAATAAGGCATAAAATATCATAAAAGTGTCATAGTATAGCAAGGCAAAAAACGTCAATAAACATCATAGTATAGTAAGGCATGGAAACCTCAAAA
>NW_019524091.1:242765-285759 GCF_002814215.2 Seriola lalandi dorsalis | reverse complement strand
ATAGTATAGTAAGGCATAAAAACGTCATAAAAACATCATAGTATAGTATGGCATAAAATGTCATAAAAAAGTCATAGTATAGTAAGGCATAAAAACATTATAGTATAGTAAGGTATGAAAAAGTCATACTGTACTGTAGTATGGCATAGAGAAAGTCATATTATAGTAAGTTATAAAGTCATAGTATAGGAAGGCAAAAAAAAACATCATAGTATAGTTAAGCATGAAAACGTCAAAAAACATCATAGTAAAGTAAGGCATAAAAACATAAAAAAATATCAAAGTAAATTAAGGCATGGAAAACTCAAAAAACATCATACAACAATAAGGCATAAAAACGTCATAGTATAATGAGGCATTAAATGTCATAAAAACGTCATAGTATAATGAGGCATTAAATGTCATAAAAACGTCATAGTATAGTATGGCAAAAAAGTGCCAAAAAAGGTCATTGTATAGTATGGCATAAAATATCATAAAAATGCCATAGTATATTGCGGCATAAAGTTATAACATAGTCATAGTATAGTAAGTAAAAAAAAACGCCATAGTGTAGTAAGGCATAAAAACGCTATAGTTTAGTATGGCATGAAACTATCATACAAAAGTAAGTCATAAAGTCATCATATAGTATGGCAAAAAACATCAAAAAACATCATCGTATAGTAAGTCATAAAAACGTCATAGTATAATGAGGCATTAAATGTCATAAAAACATCATAGTATAGTATGGCATAAAATGTCATAAAAAAGTCATAGTGTAGTAAGGCATAAAAACGTCATTGTATAATAAGGCATAAAATATCATAAAAATGTCATAATGTAGCAAGGCAAAAAACGTCAATAAACATCATAGTATAGTAAGGCATGGAAACCTCAAAAAACATCATAGAATAGTAAGTCATAAAAACGTCATAGTAAAATGAGGCATTAAATGTCATAAAAACGTCATTGTATAATAAGGCATAAAATATCATAAAGTGTCATAGTATAGCAAGGCAAAAAACGTCAATAAACATCATAGTATAGTAAGGCATGGAAACCTCAAAAAACATCATACAATAGTAAGGCATAAAAACATGATAGTACAGTATAAGTAGTAAAAACGCTATAGTATAGTATAGCATAAAACCATCATACAAAAGTAAGTCATAACGTCATAGTATGATAAGGCATAAAATGTCATAAAAACATCATTGTATAGTAAGGCATAAAAAAATCATAGTATAGTATGGCATAAAATGTCATAAAAAAGTCATAGTATAGTAAGGCATGGAAACCTCAAAAAACATCATAGTATAGTAAGTCATAAAAACGTCATAGTATAATGAGGCATTAAATGTCATAAAAAAATCATAGTATAGTATGGCATAAAATGTCATAAAAAAGTCATAGTATAGAAGGCATGGAAACCTCAAAAAACATATTATAGTAAGTCATAAAAACGTCATAGTATAATGAGGCATTAAATGTCATAAAAACATCATAGTATAGTATGGCATAAAATGTCATAAAAAAGTCATAGTATAGTAAGGCATAAAAACATTATAGTATAGTAAGGTATGAAAAAGTCATACTGTACTGTAGTATGGCATATAGAAAGTCATATTATAGTAAGTTGTAAAGTCATAGTATAGGAAGGCAAAAAAAAACATCATAGTATAGTTAAGCATGAAAACGTCAAAAAACATCATAGTAAAGTAAGGCATAAAAAGGTCATTGTATAATAAGGCCCAAAGTATTATAAAAATGTCACAGTTTAGCAAGGCAAAAAAACATCAAACAACATCAAGGTATAGTAAGGCATAAAAACGTCATAGTTTAGTGATGCATAAAAACATGCATCAAACGTCATAGTAGAGTAAGGCATAAAAAAATCATAGTATAATAAGGCATCAAATGTCATAAAAATGTCATAGTATAGAAATATATATAAAAAGGCTAAAGTATAGTATGGCATAAAACCATCATACAAAAGTAAGTCATAACGTCGTAGTATAATAAGGGATAAAATGTCATAAAAATGTCACAGTATAGCAAGGCAAAAAAAAACATCAAAAAACATTATAGTATAGTAAGGCATGGAAACCTCAAAAAACATCATAGAATAGTAAGTCATAAAAACGTCATAGTGTAATGAGGCATTAAATGTCATAAAAACGTCATAGTATAGTAAGGCATAAAAACGACATAGTATAGAATTGCAAAAATGCCAAAAAGACATCATAGTATAGTAAGGCATAAAAATGTGAACAAAAGTCACTGTATAGTAAGGCATATAAACGTCATAGTATAGTAAGGCATAAAAACGTCATAGTATATTGATGCATAAAGTTATAATATAGTCATAGTTTAGTAAGGCATAAAAAGGCTATAGTATAGTAAGGTATGAAATAATCATACTATACTGTAGTATGGCATAAAGAAAGTCATATTATAGTAAGTTATAAAGTCATAGTATAGTAAGGCAAAAAAAAAGGTCATAGTATAGTAAGTCATAAAAAGTCTTATTATAGTAAGGCATAAAAACCTCCCAGTATAGTATGGCATAAAAAGTCATAGTATATTGAGGCACAAAAAAGTCATAGTACAGCAAGGAATAAAAACGCCATAGGATAGTATGGTATAAAAAGTCATAGTATAGTAAGTCATAAAGAAAATACCACAATATAGTAAGGCATAAAAATGTCATACTATATTGAGGCATAAAAATGTCATATTATAGTAAGGTAGACAATGTCATAGTATAGTAACGCATAAAAAACATCTTAGTATAGTATGGCATTGAAAGTCATAGTATAGTATCGCATAAAAATGTCATAATATATTAAGGCATGAAAAAGTCATAGTACAGTCAGGCATAGAGAAAGTCATAGTATAGTAAGTCAGTAAAACATCATAGTATAGTGAGTCATAAAAAATAATGGTGTAACAGGTAGCCGTAGGACCCAATTGCAGCACACAGACAGACTGGCTCAGTTCTCAAAGGGTTTTATTGCTAAACATAGTAAACACACAGCAAAGCAGGTCAGAAAGTACAGTTCAGTTCCAGGCAACCGTACCGTTGGGGGGCAGGCTGGAGACATAGTCAGGGACAGAAGACAGGTGGGTTTACCAGGATGTAGACGGAGCTGGCAGGTCTGAGACAAATGAAGTCAACAACAGGAATACAGTCCAGTGAAGAATGCTGGAAAGTCTTGCAGAGAAGGCGAAGAACAATCTGGCAAAGAGTAAATGAACTGGAGGGGCTTATATACTAGCTTGATGAGTGGCACACAGGTGAGCTGAGTTGGCTGATAAGATGGGTGTGGCTGGCAGGTACAGTGGAGCAGAGAAGGGGTGAGTGGAAAAGTACCGGGAGCTCAGGTGAACAATGGAGCAGAACTGTGACACATAGTATAGTAACGCATGAAAAAGTCTTGGTATAGTAAGGCAAAAATAACTCATAACATAGTAAGTCATAAAAAGTCATAGTACAATAAGGGATAAAAACAACATAGTATAGTATGACATAAAAATGTCATACAACAATAAGTCATAAAGCCATAGTATAGGAAGGCATAAAATGTCATAATATAGTCAGGCATAACAAAGTCATACTATAGTAAAGCATAAAAAAGTCATAGTATGGCAAGGCACCTAAATGGGATAGTATAGTAAGGCATAAAAATGAATAGTATAGAAAGGCATAAAAACATCATAGAAACTGGAGAGGACCCACTCAGGCAGAGGGAGAACATATAAATATAACGCATAAGTCCATCTTGAACAATACCAACCATCCTCTCCACAACATTCTGGCAGGACAGAGAAGCAGCTACAGCAGCAAACGTGTCATCTCACTGCGCTGCAGAACAGAGAGGTTCAGGAGATCCTTTGTTCCCACTGCTATCATATAACAACTCACCCAAAGGAAGAAGACTCATTTAATTATTATTGTTTATTTATTAATATCTTATATATTAATATATATATAATATATATAATATTCTTATATATATTTATTTATATTATTTTTATTATCCTCTATATATATATTATATATTATTTAAATATATCTATCAAACTCCACACAGAAAGGCACCATGCCATCCCATAAAAAAGACATAGTCCAGTAAGGCATAAAAGAATCATAGCAAAGCATAAAAATCCTAGTATTCATGATGACATTTTCATGGGATTTTTTGACCAAAAATTCAACTCATACTCTGATATATCCATAATTTTATGTTTACTCCTTCTAGCAACCTGATTGCTAGCCTACAGAAGACAGAAGCCAGGGTTAACTTGCTTGTTAACACAAGCTAACATTGTTAAATAACTTCAGTTGACATTTTTCTGGTGACGTTAGCTAAATAAAGTATCTATCTATCTATCTATATATCTATCTATCTATCAGTGTGATGTTCTCACATTATGTGAGCCTTCAGATAGCCTCTTCGAGGGCACATTCGAATGATCTAATATGACTTCACTCCAAACATAGTGCGAACAAGCTCACTCAAATATTCATGGGGACAATTCGTTCTTCCCAAAAATATTGGTAGGGACATGTCCCTACTGTCCATATGCAAATCTACACCCTTGATATAAAGTAATTAAAACCAGGTGCAACTACCAACCAACCAACCAACCAACTACACTTGTACAATGCTGCACACACATTGATGCATCCGTCTGTATAATAATATATCAGTTAGGAGACATTTTACTGCAGAACTAGCACTTGTTCTTTTGATCCTTCGAGGGCATTTTGTTGTAAATACTTCTATACTTTTACTCAAAGGTTGTTGATATTTCTTTTTGCAGGCAGCACAACTTGTTTTTGTAACTAATCTTTTTTAAAAGAGGCATTTTTAAACCCTTCATCATCATTCAATCATTTCATTTTCATGATACATTTTTAAATTATGTTTTTCTTGGTTTTATTGCTTCAAAATAAAGTGCATCATAATTTTTTGTGAATAAATAATCAAGTTCAAGAAAGCAGTTCAATATATCATAATGCAATGATGCCTCAGTAGCTCTCTCTCACGCTCTCTTTTGTCTTTCTCAGCAGCAGCAGGAAACCAGAAAAGTCTGACTTATTACAGGAAATGTGTGGTGTTTTAGAGTTTTAGAACTTCTATTTGAAATCTGTTGCACTTTCCACACAATACCATTGGTGTCTATTTATGAGTAAACTGTGTGTATAACCTGCATCACCTTTAATGGAGCTCACCTAATAAGTCTAATAAGTCACACCTTTCCTGCTGAAAATGTGTCTTTAAAATGAGTGTAAGTTATTACCTGGTATCTAACAGAAAAACACTGGTGGGTTTATAAAACTTCACAAGTATATTATTTTTGAAAAAGCTTTTTGCATACAGAAGTAAAAGCATGAGTCAAAAACACACAATCTAATAAGTTGCATTTTCTTTCCACGCCAAAGTGAAACATACAAATTTCAATACATTAAGAATTTACAAGAAGCAGTTTCAGTGTTCGCTGACACCGAAAGTAAGTCGTGCAAAGTCTGAAAATTATTTTAGAAATGAAAACAGGTAAGTAGTACTCATGTAGCCACATCCTGTTTTGAGCAGAGCAGACACCAACAGGGTGTAGAGTTTTGTAGAGCAAAACTCTTGAGAAACGTGACAGATGTGCTCTTTAAATGTGAGAGTGACTCTCATGTATTTCAAGTCACAATAGTCTAATTTCAAAATTCAAGGTGCTACATGAATACAGCCACTGCATTTCAAGCTGTTCTGATTAATGCTTATCACACTCTTTGATTGTGGCACAAGAAAAAAAATCTGTTTTTTATTCAAGTTAGTAGGATATATAATTTCATCTTTTATACATTACAATTTGATGCATACATTCATTCAAACAATTTCTCAAAGGAAGAATATCTTACATTTTTATAATGCTTTTGTGCCAAACAGTGAGCCAAGCTAACCTTAAAGGCTTAGGACCTTTTTGGGTAGACTTTTACATTGACAAATGTCAAGTGCAACAATGTCCGCCTTTCCCTGTGTCTCCATTAAAGCAAATAGGTAAAGGGTTAACCCAACCTTTAAGTGTGTGTAAACACTTCAGAGTCTCAGAGCATGAAAACCCTTGTCTATCCTCAGCATGAAGTAGAGACAAGGAGCATGTGAACAGCAAGTCACTGAGTGTTTGTTCCCATCTCCTCCTCTTCAACTGATCGTTGGAGTCCAGGAATTAACTTGAGTATGTGTTTGCGAACACTGACTCGCCTGCCTTTCCTGGGCAGGGTACCAAACAAGGAGGAGATCCTTGTTTCCTCCCAGGAAGGAGAGAGGGAGCTGCTGCTGCCGGCAAAACTGGAGCTGCTGGAGCGGCTGAGGGGCTGGTGATGAGGGCTTGAGCTCGAAGAAAACCTCCTGGAGCTGTCCTGTGAGGGAAAATCTCTGGGGAAGAAGCAGCTGTCGTCTGTGGTGCTTGTTGTGCTGCAGGGGCCGGGTGAGCACAGATCCCCAAACACACTGGCCTGGTCACTGTCATCTGTCATCACACTCCTGTAGCTACTGTCACTGGAAAAACGCCGGCCAAAGTGTCGGCTTGTGGGGGAGCTCAAAGAGGAGTCCATGGAGAGGTGGAAGGTGCTGTCGTTCAAGTTACCTGAAATCATAAAGTCCCTGTTAGTAAAAGCTCCTGGAAGTCAAGATGTTTGAAACAGGAAGTTCGTCAGTAGCTTCTACTGTATGTTTATTTCTCAGGGGAACTCCTTCATCTAACTTATCTGGAGTTTACACTTGAATTCACAGCATTGGCAGTTTGGCTTTAGAGAGACGACAATGGCTGTGAGAAAGGAAGTGCTGTGGTCTGACAGCTGAGCAGACACTCACCTCGCATCAGGCGTTTTTCCTGTAATGTGAGCGCTTGCAGCTCCACCAGTTTCTCTCGTAGTGATTGCTGTATTGGCGGAAAAAAAAACACAATGTTACACTGTTATACTGTCAGTAGATTTTTTTTTTTCAGCTGATGCATTCACAACATTCACCTACAAATACAATATGTCAGGCTGAGATATAGCAGTAGGTCATCCTGTAATTCAGTATAGTGTCGCAGTTTTGCTCATAGGTTGCAGTATGTGAACAGCAAACATGGGCAGGGTTAAGAGAGACACACCTTAAGCGCATTCATCCTCTTCTCCAGCTCTATCTGCTTCACTACATTCCCACACACAGTCTCCATCCTGGAATCACAGAATATCAGACATTACACACCAGCAAACACTGCTATAATACTATTGTTATTTCTTTATATGCTGTTGTGCTTTGTTGTGCCAGCAGATCACTCACTTTAGACTGTTGGTTGATTCTCTTATCAAATCAAGTATGTGCTGATGAGATGATCCTTCGATGCTCACCCCGTTGATTGTGATGATAACATCCCCTACAATAAATGATGATGCAAAAAAGGAAATGATCAATAACGAGAAGATAAGATTGCTTTGCATTGCATTTGTGTCTGTGTTTTTGTGGGTGGGCGGCTAGAACAGTTTACATGTGTGTCAAGAGATATATCTGTCAATCTATGTACAACAGAAAGGTGCGATAGGGTCTGGTGCGTTTGTACGTGTATGAAAGCCTGTGTAGCACACATATAGGGTCGGGAGGATGTGCGTGGTTCACCTGCGGTCAGGCCAGCATTCTCAGCTGCACTGTCGTCCTGCACTTTACTCACAAATGTGCACATCTCCACAGCAGAGCTGTTCCTCTGCTGCAGGCCATAGGTCTGCAACAAAAGACAATTTGGTCACAAAAAGTGGCAAAACAATACTTTTCTACAAAAAAAGCTTAAACAGTTTTTAAACACATTAAAATTATTCTAAAATTAAAGCTTAAAAAACATGACAGAAAATCATCTTAATCCATCTTAATGTTTATAAAAATGTTTTGAGGCTTACCTGAATTTCGAAACCAAATGTTTCATTGTCTTGCTTTTCCAGTACAATTGTGGTCCTGTGCAAAAGAGAAGAAAAAGACATCAAATAAATACATTCTGTCTATGTATATTATTCCTTTCAATTAAAAAAAATCTATTGCAAAAAAGCAAAATGCTATATATAGTCTTTTACATGTAGTAAAGCTAAATGAGAAATTGCACATCAGATTTGACAGATTTACCTTTGTGGGTCAGAGTAATCAACCAGTGAGTTGGAGTGGGTTAGTTTGGGCTGCAAAAGGAGAAATGCAGAGTTCCTCTTTAAAACAATAAAATGGAATTAAGTTTTAAATATGTGGTTCAATGTGAGAACATGTTGATCCTATAGTGTTACATAACTCAGAAGATTAAAATTGTTAAAAGGCTTTTGGCCAGTTGCAGCAAGTTGCTGTATTTTTTCTGCACAGTTTGTGGTAAATCAGTAAACTGCTTCTCATTATAAAATAATATTCTATGAGAAAAATCTAGCTCTAAGCTTTCTGTTATGTAAGTGTTTTATGGTATTTGACTTAAATTGCAGAGGTGTAACTATTTACACTATATACGGTTTATTCTAATCATATCTTACACTTGAGTTACTGTCTTACCTTGCACACTCTCGGCAGAGAGCTTGTGTTCTGCCGGTGGCGATCACTGCTCCCCCTCAGTGAGCGCCGGGAAAATAGAGAACTTTTCTTCCTGTGAGTATTATCTAGAATGTAATTTTCTTGGATGCCCTGGCATTGAAGTCCATTGAAATTCATGGTGGATTGCATGGTAGAGTAGTCCTCAAAGCAGCATAATGTCCTGCTGCAGCAGCTCTTCAGTGACTGTGTGGCCCTGCCCTGCTGTGCAGCCAAAAGTAAAATGTGTCAAAGCGGAAATCCACATCATGTGATTAAGGTGGAACCTGAATTTGCAGATCACAGCCTAACAAACCCACTTTCCTGTTCACCTCTTTTAACTCTTTGTTCTTTTTCTTGAGAAGGGTTGGTCTGCTGTTTTGAAAAGAAAAGGAGGGAGAATGTTTAAGCTGCACAATTCCCCTTCAAACAGTCCCTTTCCCTTTTTGCAGTCTTAGCAATTTGATTTATGGTCTGTCAGAAATCAGCAATGCATGAGAAACTGCCACCTCATACCTCCACCAGCACCTGCTTCCAGCCTGTCTCACTCTCAGTTTCTCAGTGGGATAAGCTTCAGTCTGATCCTGAGTCCTGTGCTCTGCCAAGCAGGGAGACTTGTCTTATGAAGACAGACAAAAGGTTGATTTAGCCCGGGGCCAGTGTCACGCTCCCCTCACAGACAGCATGGGTCATTGGGCTGAAGGCATCAGACATGGTCGGATCAAAAGAAAAATCACACACACAGGCCAGCAGTCAGGGAGGACAATGGCGGATGGGTCAAAGAAAACTGAACCACAGCGCACAAACCCTCTCTCACTAACACACCCATGCCTTCAAAAGTTACAATGTGAAATCTACAGGAAAAGAATATCATCTTTCACCATGCACAAAAGCAGCATTTCTTTGGTGACCCAAAAATCTGAGAAAATTTACTGAGTCTCAGCACTGTACATATGAATGCCTCACAGCTGTCCCCTCTGTCCCACTCACCCTCAGCAGAGCCGTTGTCCTAACCGACCAAGGCATTTCACACACATTTACAAATCCCAATCCACATATTTGTTACTTTATGCACAGAAAAGTCAGTGATAGCAGCTCATGCACTCTGAGGAAGGAGGACAACAGAAAAAAACCCACTTTGATGATCTCTCATCATTGCTTTTGTCATATGTGAAACATTGGCTTAAACAGAATGTGCAATGACTAAAATGGTTTACAAAAAAAAACTATAATAATTATGTCACTTTTAGGTAACCAGATTCTTTGCTTGGTGCTGTTGCTATAGGAAGGTTCTCAAGAGAGCGCAATAACCTTCCTGTAAGTGAAACTACGTGACCTTAGGTGACAGGCAGCAGCAGTAAAATCTGTTAAAGCAACATACAGCACAATCTTAAGGGAATGACTCATCTGTGTAGCGCTGATGGCCCCAGCATTAGCGTCTTATTTCCTCTGTCTAACGGACAACTCCACTTCATAAACAGTATACGTAAAATAGAGCAGCGAGCACAGATGAGTCATGTCAGTTAAGGTAGAAGTGTAATGGGGAAGATAAAAAGGACCTGTGTCAGATAAGCTGCTCAGGGAAGTTCTGCCCTACATACAGTAATGTGCACAACAGCAGCTGAACTCACTTATTTCTGCACAGAATAAATAGTGAGAGCAACAACACAGAAAGTATTTACATATATCAAATGTATGCATCTAAATGAGAAATCAAAAGTAGGCCTTATTTTACGAAAGCAGTGTCACATTTATTAATATTTAGCTATGTCATTTACAATACATATAAAAAAGACACCAGTCAGAAATTGCACATGGTGGTCACTCCTCTTTGGAATGACTGATAAAGTCTTTTAGCTATCAGTTCTTCTCTGTGTCACCTGTCTGATTCTTACAGAAGCAGATTTGACACAATGGACGACACATACTGTAAGCTTGGCTCAGCATGGACTGAACTTCAGATAAAAACAAATTTACATTACAGGTATTTTCAGTGGGGGGGGGGCAGAGCTAGACGCTTAAATACTGCATTTTTAATACTTCCTACTCTTTGCAACACAGTCGAATAATTCCATGACTAATCATCTCACAGAAAGAAAATAATACAAACTTTCACATGAACTGATATTCACCAAGATAGCAACAGGCTACTGTACATAGCTTATTTTCAAGATGCAATACTGCTGATGCTACATACAGTATCACCCAGTAATTCTGATACCTTCATGACAGGAAAATACTTACATATTGTCGTATGTGTCAACACTGATACTAAGCAGCTATATGGAAATATGAAACTTGCCTTAGCAACTAAAAAATATGAACCTTAACTGAGGCTGTAGAGCTAGACATGAATTTAAAGCCATGGTGTACGGGGAACATGGAAAGTTCTTTTTTTTATCCACAGCACCAGTTTCACAGTTTCACAAACACTACAATAATCAATCAGATTCATACATTTAAATGAAGGATCGTTTCACATGATATGAAACACACATACACACACACAGACACGTGCACACACAGACACGCCTGCACACGTGAGTGCATACAAGTACACGCGGCATGCAGATTTACCCGTGTGCACTTCCACTAAGCCTGTTATGACAAGGCTTTACAGGCCACGTCTGACAGTGGCATTAGTGACCCTAGAGTGCCCCCATTGCCAAAACTTTGCTCTCGCGGTGAAATGTCTCAAAGTGATCTACCACCAGTGCTAATGTACACTATTAACACAGCATGATATTGGACTACTTCTGCTGATAACATAAGCATTTGTGTCTATTTTGTGCATTGTCATTATTTTCTTGTTTTATGATTTTATCTTTATAGATCGTCATTATGTGGTACTATGGAAAATTTGCTGGGAAAACTGATAACTAAATTATTTGTTACTTTACTCTATTAAAAGAAACTACAAATACCTTCAGCCGATGTTAACAATACTGAAATTAAGTTAGTCGTTTGTCTGAATTTCTGAAGTGTGAATGGGGTTGTTTGAATCATCATAATAATAAAATAATAATCATAATTCGAAGTGATGTTTCCAGTGTGAATAAATATGTTTGAGAAACCAAAACATACATTTTCACATTCATGACTGAGCTTCTGTTCATCCAAATACTAGCATTCAGCTTTAAGATGGCAGCAACTGAAAGATTTAAATGTGCAAAATCTGTAGTAGGAGTTCCTAGTTTTACTTCTCTTTATATTGAGAACAATACGTACATGCTTATAGCGCTCGTTGCCCCATGACACTGTTAAAAATGGAGAGCTACCCTTGCAATCCATAGATCCTTCCTGCTAGTCAATCAAAAACAAGGGTTTAGCCTGAGGGTGGTGCCAGAAAAGGTTCAAGTTGTTTTGTAAATCAAAACTTGTCAGGCTCAGCTTTCATGAGTTTAAGCTGTACTCGATGACCCTTTTCTGTGCTCTCTTTATCTAGTGCCTATCTGGTGGCACTAGATGAAAAGTCTGGGCATTAGAATTCATCTTCTGGTCTATAGAGCCACGCTCAATGGCTAACAATCAATAATAAGAATTAGATCACAGTTTAAAAAAAAAAAAAAAAACCCTCTGATATATTGAGCTAAAGGTTC
This sequence comes from Seriola lalandi dorsalis, assembly GCF_002814215.2. Taxonomy (NCBI): domain Eukaryota; kingdom Metazoa; phylum Chordata; class Actinopteri; order Carangiformes; family Carangidae; genus Seriola; species Seriola lalandi. The sequence continues at coordinate 273,602 of NW_019524091.1, read as the reverse complement.
TCTTCCACTTGTAAATGCACTGCTGAAATCCTGTTAAGTGTGGAGCATCAGCTCTGGAGCTTACTGGTATAACTGTATGTGTGTCATTTAAAACCATTCAGCACCAGTTAGGGCTTTTTTTAAATTTTTTTATCCAGTACCCTTTGATTGTCAGTTAGCACGCTACCTACCCAGCAATACCGTGTTTGCTACGATATAAGATATGGCACAAAAACATCACAATGTGCAATTTCAAGCTTTGGACACTTAAATGTGTGAGGTAGCAAAAACAATATGTATACACATTAAACATATTCTTATTTCATATGGCTCTTCCTACCTAAAGTTTAGCTGTTTGGTTCAAATTGGTCAACCAGGTGTCTGTGTGCAAAGCAGCCACAGACGCCTCCTACAATACTTTGGCACCAACAACAACAGCCTGACGAGCCTCTCTGCGAGTGAACAGTGTGGTTGTGTCCTGAAGAGGGCAGCCTCAGGCAGTTAGAGAGGACAGCTTCTCCCTGTTTACTCCCAGTTCCTCTTGTTGCACCGGTGCCGGCACCAGTGCTGATCTGCAGGAGGGGGGCAACAAATCCAACTATTCCTTGACATCCTTGATGACTGACAGCTGAGAGACAGTCTTCTTGACCCGTAGAGCGGTGAGTCGTGCAGCGGAGTTGGCGTACCAGCACTCTCTCATCAGTTTGCCCATCACACGCATAGCCTGAAGAATCAGCATGACAGTGTTCATTAACACAAGAGTCAAAATACAGTAACACTTCATTCAGACAACACGTGTCAGCTTCTTACCTTGAATAACATAAATAATAAGAGCGGCGGTTATACAGTATGTTAGCATTAGAGTGATCAACCTTTTTGGAATAATATATCAAAATAACAAGAGAGGGGTGAAGCTAAGAAAAAGTGTCAGGTGTGTCATCCACCCTGTGCTCATATGACTTTGTGTATATTTGATGTATTTCCTCCCAAATTTACCTAAGCTATTGAGGAAATGTGTGGTTTGATACAACTTATTTCTGTAGTTTTGTCCAGCAATCCTTTCTTTAATAATAACATTAGACTCATCAAATGAATTGCTGGTTAGTCAAACTTACTAGGAAGGCAAAAAATAGATGAATTAATTAATAAAATTATAACCCAGACATCCTGGTTTGTCTTTGATCTACCTTACTTAAGGGTTCAGTCTGCTTCAGATGAACTAGTATGTATGAAGGGTTCTGTTCTGAACAGCCGCACTTGACGCAAAGGCATAACTGGCAATGATTCTCTAAATCTCAGTTTCCAAAAGTTAGAACAATTGTCAAACGCAGATCCTCCTAACCACCAGTGTTCAACCAGCTGACGAGCACTTGGTTTGTAGCATACTGAGGCCATTTCATGTAGTTGTACTGTCAGCCACTGCGCAAACTTTTCCTGTGCAATGAGAGATTATTACCTAGATTTCCAGGGTGCTCACTTTTGGGTTTTACCTCCAAATAAAGTGGTTCAGTCTAAACTGTGTCCTGACCACTGGCATTTCTTGCCCTGCTCACCTTTCTCAGTTCTCAGAAGTTACTTCAGTGAGTGCATAACTCATCATAACTCATCATAACTGACAGAAAGGATGGCCACAGCTTCAAAATGGAAGTAAGGAATTTATGAATCACCGCTCATCAGCACTTCAGTTCGAAAATTCTGACTGTGTCAATCATTTATTTCTATGCTTTTTTTGTTTTAATTCAGTCTGTTTTGTTAAGTTCAGCACAAACTAGACCGACAGAAAAGCTGTTCATCATTCTGAAAATCTCTGAAACCACCTTTCTGTATCACACTTACAGCATTGTGATTGTTTCTTCGGCTTTTGTGGTTGTCCTACTTACAAGTAAGCTTCGAACTGGGAAGTATCATGCTGTGCAGCAGATCTTCAGTCAGCATTAAAGAAAGCTCAGATGTTAAAAGCTACTGAATCATTCAGTGGAAATGATGACTCAGTGTACTCATTCGGTTTGTGGATTAAAAATTCTTTCATACATTTACTGTAGACCTTGTGTGGTAAGAAACCACAATTATCCCTTAAGCATTGGGCTTGTTAATTCTGTTTTGTATCTCACCATTACAGTTTCATACACACACTAGTGATGAATTATATCTTATCTTATTTATCTATCGATCTGATGATAGATCAGATAGATTTTCCCATCTCACCTCACAGCTCTGCCATTGGTTGGGAATGCTGGGTCTGAGTTTCTGATCACACACCACCTTCCTCATGTCCTCGATGGAAGGATCTGAAGGCACCAGGTCGTAATAAGGCAGCTGGAAATCTTCATGAAGTCCTGTTCAAATAACAACAAATGATGATTTTCTTTATAATTATGCTTTTCTTCACATGCAAGACTGAGGATGTGCAGTGTGTGAAAAAACACGAGGACATAAACTACCTTCAATTAGTGTGTACAAGGGACAAACTGACATAGCCCATAACGACTAACTGTTATTGGGAGCATGACATTTGTGTGTGTATCATATGTACTATTAGCGCCAAAGTGCAGTTTCCCTGAGTACTTATCCATGGGATATTCATATAAATATCAATAAACAAGTGGGAGTGTACATGTGTGGGTGTCATTTAAGGTACCCCTAACAGAGCATCTTCGAGCCAGTTCCCAGAACACCAGGCCTAGCGAGTAGATATCCGCCCGCTTGAATGACTCAAAGCTGTTCATATTGATTGTCTCATCCAGGATTTCTGGGGCCATGTACCTGCAGAGGACAAAATAATTAAGGTCTAATGTAACAAAAAAAAAGTCAAGTACCCCTTTGATTTCCTTAATTGATTAAAGTGTGTAGGTTTCTTATAAATCTTTATCTCCTGTTTCCTGAATTCAGAGCTGCAGGACATGGTATCATCATAAAATTTAGAGCAGCTGCAGAAAAAACAGCTGAATTTATCATGTTGAATTACATTTGTTTTTAGAGCATGTTGACTTCAGAGAAGTCATGGCAAATCAAATAAACTGGACCAGGTTGAAGTCACTTCAAACTTTGATTTCATGTTTCCATTTCGTGTGTGTTCATTGTGTGTTGCCTTGTGATGTACAGTATATCCAACCTCTTGGTTCCCACTCTGTGGTTGGCCGGTATGTCTATGGTATTGGTGCTGGAGTTGTGTTTCACGGCCAAACCCAAATCTGCAATGACTGCTGTACCATTCTTCTTCACCAGGACATTTTTAGACTTTAGGTCTCTGTGAGCAATGGCAGGCTTCCCTAGAATCAAGAAGGTATCGAATTAGCCTAAAAAATATAGGTTTATATTAAGACAAATATTTTGGAGCTTTCAAAGATGGATGATAAGGAGGAAACTTTTGCAGTTGGATCAAGTTCCAGTTTAATGGATCAACAGCTCAACCATCAGTCAAAATTAATATAAATGAACAGCTGAATTGCTATAGGCTTTACTGTGCAGATACACTAGTGCCAAGTTTATTACTCAATTGTTAGCCCATTGACTGACTGAAAATGTATGATCAATCAGTTTTAAGAACAAAATGCTAATTATTGGCTGATTGAAACTTCTCCAAAGCTGCTTTCCTCTGGTTTAGATCAAAGTGAACTGAGTGTTGGACTGTTGGTCAGATAAATCAAGATAGATCGGAAAAGATAGACTATTAGAGTATGAATCTGGGTTATGATAATTTTTCAAGTCCAATGATATTTTAGTATTTTGTGGCTTTACTGCTCACATAAGTGTCATAATCCTTTGAATTCTCTGATATGAGGTCATTGTCCTTCATGTTCTTTATTTACTAACTGCAGCCTTACCCTGCGTGCCAATGATCTCCATGTGGAGATGTGCCAGCCCACTGGATATTGACAAAGCCAGGACGATCATGCCTTCCATCGAAACTGTGTACCTGTTCAGGTAGTCATACAGGGAGCCGTGCTCATGGTACTCTGACACCAACCAGAGCTGAGTCCACGAGCCATTATCTGCAGCACACAGCAAATAATACACATGTCACACAATGTCTATAGCTAAAGAGCTCATTATACACCCTGATATTCAAACACCTTTGTTGTCAGCAGCAATGAATCCCAGGATGTTCTCATGCCTGAGCATGATAGTCTGATAAATCTCTGCTTCACGGAACCAGGACCTCTCGTCCCTGGAGGAGAAAATCTTCACCGCCACATCCTCTCCTCGCCACTTGCCCCGCCACACCTCACCAAATCGACCTTTCCCAATGGTCTCCTGCAGGACAATGGTCCGAGCTATGGTCCTCTGGACCAGCAGTGGCAGCCCTGCAATATACACAGAAAATAATTCAACCGGCAAAGACTATGCGCAGCAGAGAAGATTTTTTGTCTCAGTAGATCACATCTGGAAGGAATGCTGGAATGCTATAGTTAAAAGTCATTAAGAAATCCTGAAGAGTTTCTTATATTCATATGTAATCATTACATTTTGACTTGCTTCACTTGCCGAGAATGACTCAAACAGGACATGATCACAGCCTGTGCCCTCGTGTCAGTTAAGACAACGGGTGTTTTTTCTCTCACCTGATCCAGAGCCTGAGGTGCTCATGTCATAGATCAGATCTTTGAGACATTTGTCAGGTGACATGAGCATCTGGTCATCTAGAGGCTCCTCTGGGTCTTGCTTGTGAGCTCGGCTGTAGGCACAGTGGTGGCCCTGCACAACGCACACCCCTAGAAGGATCCCCATGCACAGGAGGCAGGACGGCACCAAGATCACCACAGCGAGCTGCAGCCTGCTCCAGCCGGGTTCTTCCAAAGGCCTCTCTGATAACATACATACATATGCAACAAGATAATGTAAATCTTTCAAATCCAGTATTATTAACGTACATGTTCCCTGAAATTAATCAGTAGAATGGAGAGAGAATTTGTGATTATGTTTTTTTTATCACTGAGCTCCCTATGACTGTTGCACCCTCTGCTGGCCGTTGTCGATAATGGCATTAAGTGTTTTGTGTACAACAGAGAGTGGATGGAAGTCAGCCACTCAAGTGATGAATATATTATTATTATTATTGGTGTTTTACGAGTTCTGAAATATGCTGACGGCCTTGTCTGATTTACTGTATAACACTTTTCTGACCTTAACACGGACTCAGCAAAAGTTAAGACATAGCCAGTTGGCTATGTCTTAAGATTTAGAGAAATAGAAATTGTACATTTGGCAGATGCAAAGTTATGTCTGCCAAAAAACTGTGGCAGACATAACTTTTCTTTTTTCCAGAGTGCCAGAAATTTTAATCACTGCCCATAAATGTCATGAATCAAAAGAGATACAGAAACGTGGTGCCAATAAACTCTTCTCCAAAAATCCAAATTAAAAATGCATTTTTTTCTTGCAACAACACTCTTTACTTAAATAGATGGCATACACTTATCAAACGCAGGTGCCCTGTGAGGCTTTGTAATAAACTGTGGGTTTGGCAAAACAATGTAACCTGGCATTTCTATCCATGACCTTCATTCTGTCTGTGGGTGGACAAGGAAGATCTCAACACAAACAAAAATAGCAGAGCTGGTGGGCACTGTGATAATATCAGATTCACAGATATGATGACAAAAGTGTTCACAGGGAATAATGTAATAGCACCTTAGCATAGCACTACAACTAAATGATAGGTTTGGGAAATACAAACAATTTTGCACTAAAAAGACTAACTTTGGGAGATATCCACTTGATTCGGCCAACTTGCTGTAGTTTCATATTAACTAATTACAGGAACTATTGACTCTCTCAGCGTACACATGTGAGTATTGTTACAATACAGACTTGAAAAACCCTGTGGTTCTATATTTCTTGGCCTTTTCATCTTCTCAAATCCCCAAAGTATGAAATGTCCTCAGCAGGAGCCACAAACATGCAACATCTGCAGATGACCCAATGTGCAGAGCAACCCATCATGAACTAAACCACAGTTTCCTAAGACATCTTTAGCCTTTTACCTAAATACATATCCAGCTGGACCTCAGCAGATATGGTGAAAAACAAGACCTTACTGTCCTCTGGCCTAATGGCAAAAGACCTTCTATAAACTGTAACTTTTTTTTTTTTTTTTTTTTTTGCCTTTTGGTGACTGTGTATGGGACAAGGGTGTAATCTCAGCAGTAACATCTAAATAAATGATTGGAACAGAAATAATAGAAGAAGACAGAATTCATCCCTGTCATGGTGTTAAAGGACAATAAACTTAACAAATCTGTTAATACAGCTACACAAAACCACAAACCACTACCTACTATAAACTCAGCTTATAACTGCAAATACACTCTACCGTTTAGGCCTGCAGAGGTCACAGCACTGATGAACATGAAGTTTTTATGTATGAAAAATAAATAACACACCGCATGAGCTCACGTACTGATATTTAGCAGAGCAGTGGAACAGATTGATTGTAGTGTCCTCATTCACAGTCGACACCATCACAGCCTCAGGCTGTTGCCCCGACCTGTCTCATCAACAGTCCGCAGCACTTCTCACTTTAAATCTCCTATACAACCTCCACATTTTTTGAAAGTGACCAGACACAGTTCCATCTAACTCAAATTTATTTTACACAAATAAATAAGTGGAGGAAAAACACTTACATTTTTGTTTTATTTGGTGTCAAAAATTAAGAATGGACTAATTATTAGTAGTATTATTTCATACTATGACCAAGAGTAAATATTTTCGAATATTTGAAATGCAGGAAGAGGAACCTAGGCTGTTGTTGTCTAAGAGCAGCGTTCTAAGAAGATCAGTGTATTGTATCTGTTTTTAGTCATTTGCAATCAACTGGGGCTCCCCAGGTAAATAGATGTGTTTTGTATTTTTTGCATTTACTATTTATTCTATTCTAAAGTCTGTGTGAAAATCTGACAAAATTAGTCGACTAATTGATTAGTCAATCGACAGATAATTAATCTGCAACAATTCTGATAAACAAGTCAATCTAGTTGCTTAGTGCAATTTTAAAATCAGTGAGAAAATGAGCAATTAAATGGATTGGGGAAAAAAAACATTTGTGTGTTTGCAAGCACTGAAATAAATATAAATGTAAAACAATGTTTTACAAATTCGCACAGTGTTTAATGTCAAATGTCAAATGGAATCACAATTTAAACCAGGCCACTCAGAAGCCTCTCTGCACTATACTGATGTTCATTTTTATGTTTTTATTAAGCTGCATTAGTCAAAACATTCATACAAACAATGGTCAAATGACTTTGTTCAAGTTGACAGACTATTTGTCTTTTGCTTTTACAACTTGACTCTCATCAACCACATTTCCAGCAGCAGCAGGGAGCTGTTTTCAGCAAAAAGCTCTGATATATCCACTGTAGTCTACCTTCCTATAGCCCCAAACAGCAGACAGACAAAGTAAGCTGCTAGCTGGTGAATATATTGGAACATGGTGGAGGTAGTCGAGATCAAAACAGATGCTTATCATATCATATTACTTAATCATATTACTTTTACATGATAACTGTGTGTATTTTCAGCTTATTATTAGGTGCAGCTCCAAGTTGGCTAAAAAAGTAATGAATGCAACTTCAACAAATCCAATTTACATTCTTTATAAATTATCCAATTTACATGAGGCTATAAAGTATTTAATTACCATGAAGTGAAAGTAAATATACAAATAAACATAAAAAAATATATATATATTACATTAACACAGCAAATATTCATGAGCCCACATGGTGAGTGTGACCCTGACCTCCCAGCACTTTCCACTGAGTCGTATATCCACAGGTGTAAAGTAATCTGCCTCTGCTTTAAGGCCAACTTCCACCCAGCAGACCCATGAGAGGCTTTTAACTTGCGGTCGGACTACATGCCTGACAAAGTATTTATTTATAAATCAGGGGAGGGAGGGGGAGGATCACTAACCGCCGTCCCATAGCCTCTGCCAGATTTGTTATGTCACAGGATCTAGTAGGATCAGCATCCGCCTCGTCTAGCCGGGGCCAGAATGAGTGGGAAATCCCACACTTGGGATTGAGCTGGTGCTGCTGTCGACTGAATGCAGTAACTACTGAGCAGTGTGACATTAACTGACGGTCTGAACAGATGAATCCATGTTCAACGAGAGATAGAAACAAGATAATCAATTCAGAAGCACCACAATTTATTAAACCCATATTGTATTGAAATAAAATAATAATGATAATTTCAGCAGTACCTGGGTATAGGTGCAGAGTCTCGTTGTTGCAGAAGTCAGTGAAGCAGCAGTTCCTCTTGGAGACATTGCGGGAGCTGTAGCAGAAGACCTGGCCCTTCATTTCAGAAGGCGACAGACAGGATTTTACCGTCTCCTCCTTCCCGTCAATCAACATCACAGAGTTCCAGCAGGCACCGTCTACACTGGTCTCACAGGTGTGGTTGGTGCACAGCTGGCACACACACTTCAGACCTGAAACACATTGAATCACTCAAGATGGCTAGATAACAATTTTCTTCACACACACATTCTGGGAGTCAATCCATTGCTTTGAGAAATTGCAAAGAAAGGGGATATTAGAGAAACACTTTCATTCACAGATTGTCATTGTTAGTGGTCTTTAACTCTTCAGAAGCAGGAGGCTCCTGTTAGGTAAGGAGGTCTACACTCTTAAATGGATGGAGGCGGAGGAACCGATGTAATGCCTCTTACTTTAACACCCAGATAATCTTGTGTTCTACTTGGAGCTGCTGTCATGCTTTGTTTGATAACACTGTGAGTGATTGATAAGAAAAGCTGCACCGCCTGGCTCACTGGAAAAACCTGGAAATAACTGTGAATATTGTACATTATTTAATCAAAATATTTTTAAGGTAGCCCCAGTTTTTAACCTATAATAATATATAAGTAAAGGTCTCTACAGTATTCATAAACACATCATATAATATAGTTGTTAAATTAGATTATTTAGATTTAGATAAATGTGTTTGTTTATAAATTTTTAATGAATATATTCTCATACTGTTTAGTAAATCTTAATGGGTGTCTGTCAGTTTATTTACATTCCAGTAAAAACTGGTGGCTGCTGTCTGAACTGTATGTCCTATGTGTAGTTAGGGGTTTGCATGCCAAGTCGGTCTCATTGTAACTAAGATATTAAGACCCAACAAAGTATTTTTTGTCAGGATATTTTGTCTTTCACCAAGCACCTCTTTACACAGGTTCATTCTAGCTGTGTTTCTATGTGCTATAGAAATAAAGAATTGATTTGACTTATTTTGTATTGGGTGGCACTGAATGTGAAACCCATTCAGCCAACTTCCAACAAGTCCTCATGAGTAGTGACTGTCTTGAAAGTAAATAAAAGTATTAAGTAGTAAGTATTATATATGTCAAGGGCATGTTACATGGCACTTTAATTAAATAGGGATTAAATAATAATAATGAAGATGATGCTAACAATAACATTACGAAATAAAGTGTAAAAACATGTCAAATTAATTTTTGAACTCAAAAGCCACAAGCACTGTTTGATTTCAACCTGTTAAAAGTCTAGCAGTGGCATTTTTGGAGTGGAAGTGGAGCAATCTAATGTATTGCAATACTCTTTCCAACAAAGAAGAAAAACATTAATAAATCTTTTTCAGATTTTGGCAGATAAGAACAGAAATTAAACTATACATTGCGCAACTGGAAGAAAAATTAAGAAACTTTCTTGAGATTGTGGTCAAAATTCATGCTGTGATCAGTGACTCTTACTTTTGTAACTGGGCTTTGAAATAGATTTTCATACCCGATGCATGGATTCAGCCAGTGAAAGAGTTTCTCTTTTTTGTTGAGTTTTAAATGAGATGTAAAGATGTCTAGGCCTTGAGAACTGCTAAACAAATCAGTAAGGAGGACAGGTTGCCATTGTCATACAGTTTAAATGAAAGATATAGCTATAAGTCATCCATGTAGCAAATTAATACAAAGTTAACTATATCAAAAGAGAACATGATGGGGCCAAGAATTGATCCTTGAGGCACACCACAACAAAACTAAACTAACAAATATGAAGAGAAACTGTCACTGAAAATTGCTGTATTAGAAAACTCTGACTACAGTAAGCACACAGAACACTGATAGATTGAGGATTAGAAAATATATTGTATACAATGGGAGAAAAAATACTAATAAAACCCTAACCCTAATAAAAATATGAATCAACTGGAAAGAAGCCATAAACTGTCCACTAGCTGGACAGTCACTAATATAACCTATCAGGATGAACATAGGTCCGGTTACAGTTTCCAGGGAAACAAAGCCTCAACACAGAAAATCTGGAATACTTTTGCATAATGTTTTCACTTTCTTCAGTTACCCACATTTCTATACTCCTATTGTAGGTACAGAGTTCGTTCTTAAAGCACACAATTATAACAAAGGGACTGAATGATAAAACAAACAATAATGATTAACAAATGATTCATATTAATTTTACACTCACAAAACATTTGAAATACCAGCCACATGGAGTGATAGATGGTTCAAAAGAAAAGGCTAGCAATGTTCTCAACAAATCCATTGAAAAATATTCAATACTATCTAACTTTCCTACCCTTTGTTTGTTTATTGTCTATAATGGAGCACTGAAGGACTTTGATTTTGTGCCACTTTATACTGAGTATTATTTATGGAGATAATGACAATAAATTCAAGCTGACCTCATGGAACTCAGGCCTAAGTGCATTTGTGATAACTGAAGATCTAATGTTTGAAAATGGGTCACAAATATATTATATAGTATAGACATATCTATATAGATAGATTAATACACATTTGTTGCACCAGTGAGAGTTTACAGCACCAAGATGGCACAGGATTGAGAGAAACAAACAACAGTGCCCATGTTCATTGGAATGAAGCAACATGTCACCTAGGTGTAGCGGTGTGGTGTACAGAACATTTTAGCAGGATAAACCGATCATCGTCTGTCTTTTAATCGGAGTGATTTAGAGCTACTGTAGAAAAAAAATAGTAAAGGGCTTTGTAAAGCTCTTCCAGCAGTGATGCTGACCTCTTGACAAAATAAAGAGCCAACGAAAGATTCGGATTTCAGGTCAGGGAGAACCTGACCGGAATACGCCAAAAATGCTTTTCTTTTATAACATATCTGAGAGTTGCCTGGCAACAATTTTATCAAGGACAATGATTATTAAATAAAGTTTGAAAATACTGTAGCTCAGTAAGTGATTAGTGTGGAGTGACAGTGAATTTCTTTATCTCTGTATAGTTTGACATAGTGAAAGAGCCACAATGAACAAAACAAACGATGTAAAGACAACCAGAAATCGATGAAAGTTACATGAATGCACGTGAGGTCTTACAACACAGTTCAAATGTGGAGAAAATTTTTCATGGAATTGGAGTTTTGAGGTACAACAAATAAAATATGTCTTGAAATCGCTGTGCTTGGAGCTGTTTGTCCTTGAAGGTGTTATAAACTCTGCACTGTGGACATGGTTTTGTAGGGGGAGCAGTTACCCTGGACAATATGTGTCAGAGATGGTGAATCTGAAGTAGATGGAGAAACACTTTACATATTTCCACACAAGTTGGAAACGTGTTCACATGTTTTCGATTATTTCCCAAGAACCTCTACCCGCAGCTCCCCTAAATCCTAGTCCTCCAATTGATATGAGTCATTTCCTAAAGAAACAAAGTGCATGTACTCCTGAACGTAAAAATACAACCAAGTATGAGTCACTGAGAATATTGAGGCAGTCAGAACTGACTTCCTTCTCTGAGATGCTCAGTAAAGTAGGCATGAGCCATTTGTGCTGAGGTAATCTTTGAGGGGGGAAGTACAATGCTAAAAGGACAGAGGAGGCCTTACTTGACTCAGTGTGTGATGTCTGGTAATGAAATTGGACCAAATTGACTCAAAAAAAAGTATCAAAGTCAGACCCTGAGGCATGCAGATTCCTAGAACCAACATTCACAACATTGCCAACATGGAAGGGATTTTTGACAGGAGAAGAAAACGGGCATAAGTGGAGAAGCAGAGTTTGCCTATAAAGTATTGCATAACTCGATGCAAGAAATAGCAACTGTACATTTGTATCTATTGCTTAAATCTGCCTATCAACTACTTTTAACGATCCATTAAGTAATTAATCACATGCAATAACTGAGGCTTGTACACTTGCAAAACCATTTAACCAAAGAAGTCTTCAGCAAAAATCGACTGTTATGAAAAGTACCACTTATGCATTATAATTACAAAGGGAGCAATATGAGGGGTAAAGCATTATACAACCTGGAATGAGTGCATCTCTGAGAAGAACCGTACAGCTGAATTTGTGTGTTCAGTTATATTTAACAAAATAAAGTGTCCAATAAGTGCACTTCAATTATTACTCTGTAGAAAACAAGAATGTCTGTTGACAGAAAGAGCCTGCCAAAGTTTTGACTCTTCTAAAATTAACCCAACTACCTGCTTGCCCCATTGGAAATAGGCTGAAACAGCTCCCACACACCTTGCGTGTTTCACTTTTTTCAAGTTAGTGTTAATGACTTATTCAAAGCCTGAACTATTAGCATCCAAAAACAAAGGGAAAAGGTTAGTGCACTGCAAACACTGCTGTCTTCAACAGGGCACACCAGAACAAACCAGGTGACAACAGCAGTAGGTGCATGGTGTTGACATCTTTCCTGAGATACTTCTTCCATTCTAGCTGCTAGTTTTTTTTTTTTGACTCAATATGTATAGGAGGTGTTTGTGTTGCAAACAGCCGATTATTTTCATTATTGATTGATCTGCTGATAATCTTTACTATTAACTGTCTGGTCTACAAAATGTCAGAAAATGGTGAAACATGAAAATCAAAAAAGCCCAATGTGATATCTTCAAATTGCTTGTTTTGGACCAACAGTCCAAAATCCAAAAGTATTCAGTTTACTATAATATATGGAAAGGAAAAGCAGCAAATCCTCACATTAGAACGGCTTCAACTAGAGGAGAGTCTGCTATTTTTTCTCGGAAAATGACTGAAATTAGTAATTAATTATCAAAAATAGCTACAGATTAATTTTGGTGGACTGACTAATCAACTAATTGTTTCAACTCTAGTATGAATTTAGTTAAGCAAATTAAATTATTTTTTTATTATTATTAAAAAAAAACAATGTTAATCCTTGTTATACAAACAGGTAAGAGTCCACACAAAATGAAAGCAATCCTGCTCTATGAAACTAGTACATTTTAAATTTTACCAAAAACAATAACATCATAGTCTCACCATGATCTTACAGCATGAGTAGTGACTTTGAAATGGCAATGAAGAATAAAACTGACAATATTCTACAAATTTTTTGAAAAGACTGTTTAACTCGCAGGTTTCCTTTTCTACAAAGCACTCTTTTTTATTTGCTAAGAAAACAGGCTGTTTGTTGGGGGGTAACTATTTCTTTTATATAACTGGTAACTGGTCTTTGAATTCAGAGCTTTAACACCAACAGGAAATGACCCTAATGAGAAATAAACTATATGTACTTAATACATCTTTATTATTCTGTACTTTTGGTGCTTGTGATTTAACTTTGATTAGTATGAAATTATTTGTCGTTCAGTTAAGTTAAATAAACTCAATTCACTCATGTTTCCTGAAAACAGCATTCAAAAGTCAATTGAATAAACTATTTAGCCATGACTGTATACTGTCAGCAGTTTAATAACTCATAAAACCTTGACACAGTGTCATTTGCCAAATGAATGCATTTGATTGATACAATGCAAACCGAGCTACTGTACCTGCAGTCAGCTGGGCGACAGACAGGAAGATCAACGCCGCTTGAAAGCTCTGCTTCCCGGGACAAGTCATGGCAAGTGCCGCATCTGCACCCTTCTCCAAAGCACCGTTTCCACGCAGCTACTCTACAGTAAACACAACATCACACATTGCGGTGAAGTCCGTCGGCCATCCACCCCGCCACAGAAGCCTCTCACAGTAAATGAGCGGGGAGGAAACTGTAAAACGCAACGAGAGGTTTGCTCCGCCTCTGTTGACTAGGAGTTTAAGAGGATTAGCGCTGCAGACCGCTGATAAAGACATGTGAATGAGAGCCAGAAAGAAAGTGTGTTGCACATCCATTTAAGTGCTGCAGGTCCAGTGAAACACCACCTCCTGTCTGCTGATTGAATATGGAAATGACCTGTTCACGGAGGTGTCAGTTCTCACTTATTTACTAAGTGCTTGCTGTGAAAGGAAACCAGGACAAATTGTTCAGAGTACGCTGAATATGCGAAAGTAATCCAGAGTCTTTAGAAGGACTCAAAACGACAGACTACATCATTAACAAATAATGTAGGCTATAACAGTCTCATCAAACTCTGTATTGAGCAAAGCAGACACATACACACACTGTTCCAAAGGAAATATGAATATTCCACACTAGTGGGCCAATAAATGGTCTATGGTGACGTGGTTTCCAGGGAATGGTAGAAATGGCCAGATTAACCTGTTTGGGGCATCCAGATTATAAAGCAGCTTTATTATAGACTAACTAGTGCTCCTATCCTTAAATACCTAGCCCTGATTTTTATGTGCAATTTAAGACTATGATAATCTGACTACACAGAAAAGTTATGCATGTACCCATGTGAGCACAAAATAAACTAAAATAATGAAAAATCTAGATTTTGACCAGACAGGACCATAACATTGGGTAATAATACAGTTTTATACTTTTGTTGATATTGAACTTGAGAGGTGCAAGTTCTCTGACAAATTTTAATTTAATTAAATTACCACAGACCAATTAACAACTATGTGTCTCCTAAGGGACTGGCAGTTCTTTGCTTTGCCTGTTTGGTAATCCAACCCTAAGCAGCCTATCTTGCACCCATGTGGCTATTGCAATTCCTCTCCCTGGATGTGAGCAGCACTCAAGCACACAAAATGGGAGAAACCAGGCAAGACATATATCACTGCTAACATTTACCCCAAGCAAAGAGTAAACACTTTCAGGTATTGATGACTGAATGGGTCTGCCGTACATTTACCTGTATGCAATATGTGATTTACAGCAGGCCATGTGGGACCAAGTCGTGTTTTTGCTGCTCAGGCTCCATAGCAACAACAGGTGCCAGTGTCACCAGGGAGAGTGAAGGAGTGAACTGAGCTTAATCCCAAAGACTACAGAAGCACAAAATGTAATTTTCCATGCATTCACAGCAAAATCAAGGCAGACTACACGTTCTGTACCAACAGCACAGATTTGGAAACAACAGGGAACAAGTCATCAATAATAACTACTGAATCCATGTTCTGTTATTGGTTCAGAAATCACCACTAATTATGTAATTTCTGCTCGTCATCACTGTTAAAATGGCACCCAATGTTGTAGTATATTACCAGTCTTCATCCAGGGACTATGAATAGATGAATATCAGGCTGAAGGTAGGAAAAACAACATTAAAAACTTGTACAGACAGTGAATGGAAAGTTCTTAAATGTCACTTTAAACAGTTAAAATAGTCAGTATCAGTATCTTCTTGTTCTTATTTATCAACTCAATCATAATAAGTTATTAGTTACATAGGAGCCTTTCTGCAAGAGAGGAAGGAGTTAACACTCCTCCATCTGATGTATGTCATAATGTACAGACGTGCACAGCAGGTATCCAAACCAAGTACAGGACCTCGGGGAAACAAGATGCAATTTTAACACTGGTTGGGTCAAACCTCTGTGCTCTGTGCAACATGGATCAAATGATTCTGAATATGAAGACAGTCTAAATAAAAAGTCTGACAGCTGTTGATACATGCAAGCAGGGCGTCTCAGCACCATCAGGCATCCACTGTTGTGTTTCTATCATCTGGCCCATAACTCTTGTAGCATATTAATCAGTCTGCGAACCACCAGGAGCCTAGTTTCTGTTTGACATCTGCCAAGATATCCGCAGTGCACGCAGTGTCAGTCTACAGCTGGTAGGGAAAATGTCTGGGCTTTTGACCTTTTTTCAAATTAATGTAAATTTGTTACATTATTAGTGCAGATGTCGAGATTTTCACAGGACAGAAATAGATTACTGAGCAGAATTTACAGTACATAAATGAATGAAACCAGGGTAAGCTAATATTTCTTCCTGTTCTGACAAGAATAGAGCCACTGGAATATGGAATTCGGGTTTAAGCTGGAAGGATTTAAAGATGCAATAGTCCCTACTCTACACTGTACTGGATTTACAAGAGGTTTGATAGGGTTTGATTTGAAACCATAGAAGGTACAGACATAAGTGAAATAAAAACTACATGACCAAAATTACTGGATATGAAAGACTGCGAATAATTAACTGTCTCAACATGAAAGCCCAGGAAAAACATAACCAAGATGTGATACCTGTGACCTGATGATGGTGCTAGTTGAAAAGTCAGTGACTCACCAAAGTCAAGAGAATTTCATCTTCTTTTGCAGGAGAAGTCAGGGGATGACCACAGGCAGTAGGAACCATTAATATCTGTTCAAAATGTCATGGCAATCCATCCATTAGCTTTGGAAATATATCAGTATGGACCAAGGTGGTGGACTGACTGACACAAGTGCAGTCCTTGGAGCCATGTCGCTAGCATGGCTAATAATTGCACCTACTAAACACAGCATCAAGACAAATGAGACAGATAAAATACATTTTTCTATTTAATTAATATAAATCACTAATTGATATAAAATGTTAAAGAAATAAAAAAAGGCTGAAGTTTGACTTCATTTACTTGACAATGCACGCATTAAGACAACAATGCACGCGTTAAGACAGTATACAGGCTTTACAGGCTTACTTACAGGCCTCTGGAGAAACAGAGTTCAGCATCATCTAGCAGATATTTTATTTGTTCTTTTAGCATTTGTGTCTGTAAAGCTGAAGAAACAAAACATAGAACAGGTACATAATTCAATGTAAAATTCATGGTGATATATAAAAAGTCTGCAAGAGTACCTTCAGTTGGACGATATATCAGGAAAAGAACAGTGCCATTGACACAGCTGTACAACTAAATGTTACAGGATAGATGAGATCCCAAGAAACTTGTTCTGACACCATTGTAAACAGAGGTGCATGACACAAAAAGTAAAATATAACACTCTGTTACTGTTTCAGAAAGTATGCTGAATAAATTGGCAAGTTCAATTGGCAAGTTGACCTCTTTTCCAAATGAATCCACCATAAATCAAACAAACAATGCAGTACAATTACAGAGATAAAGTGAAACTGCTAATATGTTCTGACAGTTTTCAAACTAAAAAAAAGTGTCAAACAAAATCTGCGGTTCTAACAAAAGAAAGCCTACTCAAATGCCCAGGTAACAGTTTCTTCCTTGAAGAACATTTCTAACAGTGTTATAAGTTGAGTAGATATTTTCCTATTTCCAAGACCATTGGCAGTCTCAGGAATGCCCGGTAAGCCATCTTTGGATGCCAAAATGTGTCCCGCCAAGTCTTTTAAAATAAATATAGGTCTGTGCCACTATAAGGGCACTGAAACCATCAAAGTCTTTTGTCTTCTGAGATTTCTCTAGGATGGTCCACCCTCTGGATGTCTACAAAGGCCTTTAGTATATGTCTGCCTCTTCTTCTCGAGGCAGGCTCAAATGTCTGTTTTGATTTTGTCCAGAGAGTTGTCGATCTTTGTGAGAGTCTTTTTGATGCGTAACGCTGTTAATCTGGCTGATGGATTCTGGTACCAGCACTCCTTCATGAGTTTGGCCATGGAGGTTAAAGTCTGAAAATTAATTAGGAGAAATAAATCAATCGGTGTGTCCAATTGTCAACATTAGGGGATATTACTGAAATGCTTGTATTTCTGAATATCAAACGGATGCAGACTTCAGTTATATGCTGCTTAATGTCAGTCTGAATATTACTTACTGGGTCTGAAAACCATCTGTTTGGGATGTTGGGCCTCTGCTGATCCACACATACAACCTTCTTCATATCCTCAAAACTGGGATCACTTGGGACCACATCATGAAACGGCGGCTTGTAGTCCTCTACAATGCCTAGTATGAGACAATTCATGTTTGAGATCATATCACTTAAAGCAAAGTGCAAAATACTACTTATACTGCCAATGGCTAACATGAAATACACTGAGGTGTATAAAAAAGGATTTGTGTCGTGGCATGGCTATTTTGCGCTTAACTTGCTCCCAAGTGCAGCTGTGGGAGAAATGTGAGGTTACTGTGTTGTCGGGGTAAATCAATATCTTGAGTGTTACTGAAAGCCCAGCTCCTACTATAGAGCAATTACCCTATTTGA
Organism: Seriola lalandi dorsalis; assembly: GCF_002814215.2. Lineage (NCBI taxonomy): Eukaryota > Metazoa > Chordata > Actinopteri > Carangiformes > Carangidae > Seriola > Seriola lalandi. The sequence continues at coordinate 255,356 of NW_019524091.1, read as the reverse complement.
CAGTGGAGAGAGGAAGTTGGTTTTATTTCACATAAAATGCCTCTGGCTTCTCAACAGACCACATACTGTGGGTGGGGGCATTTGAATTGAGGCCAAATGTTTATATCAATAGCAGAAAAGCTTTTACGTAGTCCAGCTTAAAGTAGTGACTCTGTGTCAATTCTGAAGAAAAACACTTGGCTGAATTGATGCAATCAAGGAAATTAAATGATGTAAAAGAGACAGAGCTATATTGAATCCAATATGTGTAAAACATACTGACCGTTGCTGACTGTCCTCCTGGCGATCTCCCAAAGGACGAGGCCCAGGGCCCAGATGTCCACTCTCTTGTAGGACTCAAAACAGTCCATCTGGATAGAGTCATCAAGCACCTCAGGGGCCATGTAGCGCTTTGTGCCCACTTTAGGGTTGTTCCCCACATCTAACTCATTGGTGTCTTGAAAATGCATGACCGCCAGACCTAACATGAAAACACATAATGAGTTTAAAGATCCCCTCCAGACATGCTTTAAGATGTGTGAAAATTACAATGCATTAGAGGCTTCAGGTTTCTACATCACTATTGTGTAAGCTACATATTGGTCCATGATTGTTTTGTGAACTCAATCCTTCTGATACACGTCTTCAACTCAGCTTTAAGGTGAGCGCAGATAAACTTCCCTCTTTCAGCAGATGAATGTGAAAACCGCATTGTAATGTCAAACTGCAAATACATCATTATGCACAGTGAAGGTCACAATAATCAAAACACAATTTTGAGTGGAACAGGACTTTATGTTTCCCATCTCAGACAACTATGGTGAGGACAAAAGACTGGACTCACTCTATCGGCTGAAACACTACTTGGTCATTGTAAACAGTCATGTCCACCACCCCCCCCCCCATACAGGATGTACCCCGCTATGAGAACAACTCGCTTGGGAGACAAACAACTGCTTCCATGTCTGTTGGACAGCGAAATGCGTCATGCGGAGCAGAATTTATTACATCGAGCTTGTAAACATGTTGAGCTGTTGTCAGGTTGTGGCTCATACCTGAATTAGTTTTTATTCAAGTGTCTGCAAATGGAACATTGGTGTATTAGATGAAGCAGTCTGAGTTCTGCTAAATGTGTTTTTGGTTAATGGCTGGGTGGTAGATTTAGCGGTGGTTGTTCTTCCTAAATTATCTTCAAATATGGCAAAAGCATAGAGGACAGTTGAGCCATAATGCTGCAGATGCATCTCTTACGCAACCCCTTCAGTAGTTTTAAAGTGGTTAAAATCATCTTACACTTATGGTGAATCACCTTGTATAAGCACTTTGGAAAGATTCTAGTTGTCTTGTGCTGTCTTGTTCTAAACATTTCCCCCAAATCCAGCGTGACCTAATTTGTATCTTTCCAATCTTGTGGATCTCCACTAGAATTGAAAATTAAGTTGTGCAGATTAAACTATGTACTATATATTTATAATGCCTGGTCCACCAAGGGCGGGGGCTCTGTTTGTGAAGGGATTTGAAAATTACATCTGATCCACATCTCGAAAGCAAAAGATTTAAGGTAACCATAAAATTAGAATAAGCTAGGAAATACAGTCAACCAATATAGAAAAAAATAAACAGCATATTCATCGTATAGATATGTTAGTATCTCACCGAGGTCAGCAATGCAGCACTGTCCATTCTTTTTAACCAATATGTTTTTGCTCTTGAGGTCTCGGTGGGCGATAGCCGGTTTGCCCTGTGTGCCAAAAATCTCAACATGGAGATGTGCCAAGCCGCTTGCAATGGAGAGTGCCATGCGGAGGCAGCTGGATGCATCCAGGGTGCTGAGTTGAAGGTAGTCATACAAGGAGCCCATCTCATGGAAGTGAGTGATCAGCCATAGCTGAGTACTGGAGTTCCTAGAGGTCATGTCTGAAGCTATGAAGCCTAAGTTGAAAGAAATATATCAATTAATTAAAGGACTGAATCAACACATGCACCATAGTATGTAACCAATGAGACATTCTGGCATTTAAAACAAGTGATAAATGTTTTATAATTTTTAAATGAATTGGTTTAATTAGCAATTAGTAATACGTATACAGTATGTCAACATAAATTATCTTTATAAAACACATGGCCTATATGAGCTGTATTAAGGAGTGTCCTGCTATACACACTCTCACAGTTTGTTAAACCTGGTCATGGGTGATATGCCACATACCGAGGATGTTCTCATGTCTCAGCAGCACCGTGTTGTAGATCTCAGTCTCTCGGAACCAGGACTTCTCGTCTCTGGAGGAGAAGATTTTGACAGCGACACTCTCTCCCTGCCACTGACCCCTCCACACTTCACCATAACGGCCCTTACCTGGCAGGCAAAGACATGGAAGAAATTAGCACAGACAGGAAGAGACTCGTATAAATGTTGGTGTTATGGGCTGAACATGTGTTTGGTTTGTGACCTTGCTCTTGCACGATTTACTGTCTCCAAGATGGAGGATTAAATTTAAATTTTAAGTTTTTTAAATTTACAAAAAAAAACAAAAACTGACCAAAACACTTTTTTTTTTTTAAGATAAATAAAAACAAAGTACACGATGGACACAGGAGAGCATATCAAATTAAATAAATTCAGTGATCTTGGATTAAACGTGTGCTACCACAAATACAGGGTTCATATGTGCACATACACACACACAAAAAGGCTCACACACTGTATTAAAAAAAAACTAAAAAAAAAAAAAGGCTCTCTCTTATGTGCAAAAGTTGCCAACAGTGCCAGAATTACCATAATGTAAATTAAACTCTACAGCACTCTGGAGCTTTTTAGCCTCTTTTCACTCATCATCTCTCTCTAGGAAGCATTTGCCAGGAAAAAATAGCTGTGTTAAGGTTCACTGTAGGCTAATTGCCTTGTTACAAATAGCAGACAAAGTTACTGAGTGCCTGGTGATGAAAGCCAAACACCAAGCAGCTACAAACACAGATATCTTTGTCAGACATTAATGGAAACAAAACAGAGCTATAAGGAAAGTTTTGGAATTTATATTACATAATATTTATCAAGTGGCCAGGAACACAGTCCCAAATGAATGTTACAGTTGCTGTGTCCACTTGATGAGTAAATAGCCTGTGAGCATGTTCACCATAACAAGTTGCCGGTGATGTTGTGTTGTCTGAGTAATAAATGTCCTCTTATTTTGTTGCCCCCTAGTGGCTGTAAATCAATTCATGCAGATTTAACTTCCCCAGAGAGCCTGGAAGCAACTAACAACTTAATCTCTTATTTCAAAATGAGTGACTAAACCTTGAACATCGGTAACTATGGCAACATGTTTATCCATATGAAAATATATTTGCTGTTTGTAACACTTTCTATGACACTTAACATACTACAACCAATCTCAAAAGTAAAATCTGTGCAACTTTGGCTCTGGGGACCTCATTGCTGGAACTGTTGCACATTCATTCTGGCTCAATGTCAGAATATCCTCACAGCACTTGTCTGTTTTGCAACCCAAATATTTTTTCAGATTTAAGTTTCTTGTAGACAAAATAGTTGTTTTGCTTGTACTGGATGATCTTTGAAGATGCATCAGTCTCACAGATGAAGGACAGAAGGGAGTAAGTGTAAAAGTGAACCAGAAAATCCTGTTTGACGGATTATCAGATAGTGAAGTGCTACATAGGAGGTCATACTCCGTCAAGGAAGAATTTCCTCTGTAAGTTACTATGCAAGTCTGGTGAGTTACTATGGTATTGATAGTTTGCTCCTATGTCAATATATGTGAGGTAAACAAGAGAACCATTTACATGCTACAAAACACTGTAATATGTGCCCTTACAAAAACTGTATTTGAGTGTCCAACAGTGTGTTGCCAAATGCTGCTGCTCTGGGGCTTAAACTGAGCCAGGACCACTTTTCTTGCTGGACTTAACTGCATTTTTTAGCCAGAGCCCCCTGTGTCAGCACAGTGGGAGTGCCTCATTGAAATGAATGAGGGGGCTGAGTTTTTTGAGGCAATGCTCTTGTAAATATGAAAACAACCTTTACCAGGACACTTACCCACACACTCATTGAGTGTAATTTGTCGAGCGACAGTTCTTTGAACAAGGAATGGGAGTCCTGAGCCACTGCCCGAAGTGCAGGAATGATCCAGCAAATCCTGGGCAAGAGAAAAACAGAGACAAAGAGTAAAGGGCTTGTGTATTTGCATTTATGTGCATGTTTGTAAGTGAGCTATCTGAAAACCTTCCCAAAGGAATCATGTGGCCTAAAAATGATGAAACGAGGAGCATGTGGGACTCAAATAATACTAATACAAGCAGGCCTCCTTTGATGTGACACCCACATGGGATGAAGAGGGGTAAGCTGTGTGTGGATCAGGATATTTTGTGCGTATGTGGGTGTGTGTCATTGGTGGAGGTGCAGAGTGCCCCCTGCTGAGTAAACAACAGAAGTGCCACCCCCTCCCTGGTGACTGGTGTGGGCGCTGGAGATTTTATCTAATCCAAGGGCCAGACTCCAAAACAGGCGCAATGCTGCTAAGCCTTTTATTTTTATCTCAGCTAGAAGACGTGCAGCATGCCTGTGCTGACACAGGAGGGCAGTACACAGCAACAGAGTTCGTAGCTGCTGAGCAAAACAAATGACTTAACTGGGAGGGGAGGTTGAGGATTGAAAACAACAGAGAGTGATGCCTCAGATAAACAGATGCATAATGCAAGAGCTGCCTGAAAGACAATTTGGAATCACAACACAGGAATGCAAGACAGAGGCCATAAAATGAATGAAGAGTTACACTGCAGAGAGGTTTAATCCCTCTCTCTGGTACAGGAGGATTGTTTTTAGGAGGGTATATTTGGGCCAGGCCGTTAAGCAGCAGAATGCAATCACAACGCTGCAATATCATTATAATCAGAGACGACTTCTGGGCAGCAGGCTGCTGAGGGACAAGCACATGTGTTTCAGTCCGATCTGCTTTTCACAGCCACACCACTGTTGCTAATAACCTTTCTCATGGTGCTGCCAAGCACTTTTTAATTATGCTGAAACAAACATTCTGTTGCTCCATATTTGGGCCTTTCATTGCCAAGTGTGTTGATGGACTTTGGAAACAGCTTGAGAGGGAGCCAAACTCAGCAATTTCTCTGTCTGACACACACACGCACACACGCGTGCACACACACACACACACACACACACACAATGATCATACTCCCAGTATCAGTTGGACATTTTATTTACACGTTTCTTAATTAAAGATAAACTGGATTTGAAGAGTGTAGACATGTTTACAAAAGGAGATTTGATGTTCTATGACAGCCAATGAAGACAGGAAAGTTTAGCTACATTGTGAATAAAATGCTTTAAAAAATTAAGATACATTAGTATCCTTTATGAGGATACAGAATCATAACATGGACGATAACAGCCATGTATTTTGCTAGGGCACAAGCTAGACAGTGAGCACACAACTTGATTACACAGTGTGTGAGCCAGTGAATGTGCTGGGCTGTCTCTCAGACTAAACGCTAACCACAGGACTCCACCTAAACTCTGGATCAGTTTAGCGGGCCTCAAAACATAAACCACTTGGCAGAAATCTTAAAATCCATGCTTGAGTGGAGAGAAAATAAATAGCAAACGACATACCTCTAACAGATTGGAAAAATGACTGAAGAAGCAAAACAACTTTTAGAGTTTAAGGATTTGTTTTCTAATTCCAGCAAAAGCATCGCCCACACACACACCCACACACACACACAAAGTTCATTGCTTTTTTTATATGACAATTACCAAACACTGTTGAGATTATGATCTGTGAAGTGCACAAAGTCCAGCAGTGATTGTCTTCACTATTGAACTTAATCACTGTCAACCATACTAACCACTATAACATATTAAGGCTTAAACATCGCCATTAGTTGTCTCCAGTCTACCCATCTATAATTTCATAACATTTACTGTGTTAAAACCTGAGAAGTTAATTCATTTTTGTGCCCCATATTTAGAGATTTAGTGCTTTAAAGTAAGTGCTTTAAATAATTCAGCCAGGTAGTGAGATGCCAAGTCAAAATAAAGCCAACAGAACTGAAAAACACATAAATGGAGGAACATTTACAACCTCACAACAATGGCCCAGTGGATCAGTTTTATTCTGATTTTGCTTGAAGTATTCTGTCTTAAAGAAATTGTTTCACAAACAGAGAAAAAACTCATTTGACAAGCATCACTTGAAGGAAAGACCATGCTTTCTTTGAACAACTCCAAGTTGTCTTCAGTTCAGGGTTTGTGCCATGCTTTGATTACAAATCTGGATTAAAAAGAGGGAAACAATGCCATCATGTCTCTGTAGTATATTATCTTGTTGTAGATAGTGCAAATGTGTACACACAAGAGGCAGAAGTCCCCACTAATCCAACAGCTGAATCCCACAACTTAACAACACAATTTTAGAGGGGGTTTTCCATCTCTGTTATTGGTGCACACATTCACAATTCAGAGTGACTTTAAAGACACTCTCTGTGATCTGGTGTAAAGAAAACAGTCACTCGACCACCCAGAATCAAAAACAAGATTGTATCTGCTATCACTTTCGAAATGTTTTATAGCATCCTCTCCTTCGCAATTACTGTGCTGAAGGTAACCTCCTCAATAATATCCACTACTCACCGCCAGAGTGCTCTCCCCCACATTTGATGCTATAAGGCCATCGATAGTTCCATATTCAGCATCTCGTGATGTTAATCTCTCCATTTGGTTGTGATGGATGCGTCTAAAAACCAGGATAGCGATAGCAGAGAGGATGATGAGGACGATGATGGGCGCCACGATGACAATAGCCAGCGTGGTCACACTGTAATTTGGCAGCTCGTCAGCTGTGAGGGTAGAGAAGAAATTTACAATGTGTGAGTGTTCTTCAACCTATCAATCAGATCATTGTTCTGGACATTGTTGTAGAACATGTAAAGTAAATAAATAGAGTAAAGCTTGATTTCTAATGATTAAAACTGGCAGACAAAACAACAAACAACAGCGTCGATTATAACGTCGGCATGATACAAGAAGAGGGGCTCATGATTACATATGCTGACGGAAAACTCTTCTTTACTGTAACTTTTTTCACACACATGCTGAGGCTTGTCCACAGACAATTCACAGGTTTGCAGTAGACATTCTGAAGAAACCAGTTAGGGGTGGGGGTGCATGCATAACACATATGTTCTCTCACACACACACGCAAGCGCGCACACACACACACACACACACACACACACACACAGTCAGCCTGAGGAACTGACCACCATTCACACTTTCCAAACATTCCGAGGGAAAGAGTGCTCAGCTCTGCCTGCAGCACAGACAATGATCCCCTTTTCTCAACTCGCATAATGAACTCTTTCTCCCAAATACACATAACTAGTAACACATTCTAGGAGCTCACTAGACTTGACGCAAACACATAGGAAGGGACACATTTAGTTAGGCGACTTATTTTTTAGATGATGATTTTATTTGTAGCAACGTAAAAAACATAGGGAGTTAACGGCACGAGGCCGTACTGTAAGCAAAAAAATATTTTAAAAATTGTTATGGTATTCTAAACGGCACCTAGCTCGTGTCTCAAATAAAGTTGAGTCGATTTGGGTTTAAATATTAATTTATGAAAAACATAATAAAAAGGAATGCTGTAGGGAGAAAAGTAAAGGTGAAAGAGGCAAAAAAAAGGGCAACAACAGCTCTGTGTATAGATGCCTCTCCTTCATTCCCAGGTGGCTTCACCCTCTGGGCTCCTGTCAGCCAGCTCTGACAGCCTCCGAGAGGACAGGTGGGAAGTGGACCATGACTAAATAATATTCAAAACCTCCCTCTAGTTGCCTACTGTCTCCCCCCATTTGTGTTTCATGAGGTGCCAGGAGTGTGACCACACAGAGGTGTAACTCAGGCCAACAGAAACCATCCAGAACAGCCGTGGCAGACAATTTTACAACCGATGGCATAGCCCTCTCAGTAGAGAATGACGGAGAGGAATGAATGTGTGCTACTTTGTGTAAAACAGCAAAGACTAACCTTTATAGTTTTTTATGTTCTGAACAGATCAAATCTAAGCAGCACTTTTTCTGGAAGGTTTTTTAGCAATATAGTGAAAGGAGTTCAACACTGAAATCAACAGATGGAGCTCTTGAGCATCTTTGATGGAACGCTACAGAGACAGTTCCCAGAATGCAACACAGTTTGTGCATTCTGGGTAGTACAGTACTGTACCTTTGACAGGCAGCTCCACGGTGCTGTTCATGTTACACAGAGGCCCCTGGCAGCACTCCACAATCTGGTCTCTGGAAGGTGGGGTTTTACAGGTCAACGTGCTCTGCTCATAAACCTTAAAGCAGCCTTTCTGGTACACCAGGGAGCCAGCGTTGACTGTCACGGAAGAGAAACACTGGTGGCCCATGCAGCGATTGCCTGTTGCACATGAGCTGCCTTCACACACACACTCGTGCTCCTGTCTGATCAGGGGCTTCACTTCCTCCTCTGCAAAAGAAAAAGGAAATGACTGGTTAAATAGGTACATCTCAAACTATTTCTGCATCATTTTAAAGTCTTGCATAGCCAGACCCATTTCCACAGTTCTGGAGAATGATCTGGCTGCACCCGTTATCATTCTGCTAGAGGAAAAAAAACACTTTTATTTCCTTAAACCAATCATAATAATCTTGGGCAGCGCTAAGCTCAGGATGTTGTGACCGTGTTTCTGCATAAGGGTGTCAGGTAAACTAGTTTTGGTGGAAAATTGCATGTGAATATGCAAGCAGGGTCATTAAAACGGCTAATTCCCTACAAAATAAAACACCATAAAAAACTGCAAACGCTAGGCCACACTTGGAAAATGAAACTTTTCTATAACCGGAGGGCAAACATGCAAGAGTATCACTGCTAGACAGCATATGTTATAAACATATAATTTGTAGATATTTACGACCAAGCAGGCCTGCCTTATTGCACGATCCAAATGTGTGTTTTCAGTGCTTAAGTTGCTAGCTCGGAGGTTATTGTTGTTGTTTCCAATAGCAAAGGAAACTCTGAAAATGGTAATACATTAATAGCAGAAAGGGAGGAGAATGGTAGGCTTATACCCACTGTCTACGTCAGACTACTTTAAACATGACTGTTGCTTTTTATGGTGTTTAAAAAACCCTAAATTCAAATACAGTTTTGTCATAAAAGCTCAACTCAACTTTTGCGCAATCTTAAGTCACAGAAGGTCTATCATGAACAGTGGCCAAGAGAAATATGTACAGTGTGTACAAAGTCACCTTTCCCGGGAGCATGCACAGTGACGTTCATGTTACACAGATGGCCCTGGCAGCACTTGACAACATGGGCCGATGAGGGTGGCATGGCACAGGTGGCTCTGCCCTCCTCGTCGTCCCTCAGGCAGCCCTTCTGTTGGACGGCCACCCCATCAATCATCTTCAGAGAGGAGAAACACTGCTGCCCTGTGCAGCGATGGTCACGCTCACACGCACCGCCCTCGCACACACACTCCTGGTCTCTGAGGACTGGTCTGCCAGCAGACAGTTCTACATCTGATAAGAAGAAACAGAGATACGGGGAAACCCATTAGAGCAATACCATTAGTATCCCATTAAATTAAATGGCATTCACTCAGATCAGAAAACATGCAGGTTGAAATTGTCTTTGTTGGCCAGATATTGAAGAGGCCGCTCAATTTTAAATGTATCGAGAAATATTTTCCGGTTTGAAATCCAACACCTGCTAATATGAAATGAGTTGTTTTCCACATACAGAATCTATTCAGGAGGCCACACAGCAGATTTTCTGAAACTAGATAAATTAGCTGAATCATAGTACAATGATACAATGATATCATGTTATTGTTTTATGAATTCAGTTGTTTAAATGAATGATGAATGAAAACTGTGTTTAAATAAAGGTTTTTATTTTAAATTTATTAAGAGTTGTGTCTGATGTATTAAAGCACAGCTGAACATTAAACAAAATGTGATTATCTTATATCCGACTTTGCATATATTTGCCGTCCTGTTATATATTAATGTAAAAAGAATATTTGTATCTATGTGCTGTTATTGATTTTAACAACATCCCCCAGTTGGGCAGTTGTACAGATTTGTACAGATTTCAGGCTTGTTAATGAAGCTCTGCAAGGGATCAGCAAATAGATTCCCAACCTGTTGAACAACTTAAAGGACAGTTGGATGGTAAAATGAAACTTTCCCCATTCCTCTGTATTTTACAAAGACTGAATGATGATGTGTTTCATTGGGACTGACAATGAAATTCCTTCAGAAGTTTAGACAGGATATTTTTAACACAATGTTATGACGGTAGTACCTCACCTTTCACCAGCGACTGCAAGGAAACGTTCATGTTACACAAATCCCCATAGCAGCACTCTATCACCAGCTCAGGAGATGGTGGGCTTCCGCAGCGCAGGGACTCTTCTTCATTACCCACAATGCAGCCCTTCTGAAGGACCGATGTCCCATCTAATACTGACAGAGAGGTGAAGCACTGCTGGCCGTAACACATGTCCCCACTGCTGCAAGATGATCCATCACACAAACAGTGTGAGTTTCTCACACTGCCCTCACCTACAACAGACAAAGCAATTATAGAGCACATCAGAATTCATTTATTAGATTACATGCTGCAGCAGGAGACCAATACATATGTGTACATATATACATATACATACATATATGTATAATTATATTTAGATACATATATGTATATATGAGTGTCATAGTTCAGTTTTTCCTTTTTAATAAATTAAAAGAATTTTCAAAAAATTCTGTTCTCACTTTGTCATTATGGGGTATTGAGTGTAGATTGATGAGGGATTTTTTTTTTTTCATTTAGCACAAGACTGCAACATAAAATATGAGAAAAGTGAAGGATCTATCCATCTATCCAGTGCACTTTCCGAATGCGATGCATGGATGGATGGATGGAAGGATGGATGGATGGCTGGATGGATGGATTTAATGAGTAGGTATGGGGACAAGTGTGGTTTGCCAGCCTAAAGAAAACTCCACTTTCCACTGCAATCCACCACCACTGCAGTTGTTTAAAATAACACTGAAAGACAGCAGATGAGAGGGAGACAGACTGAGGAGGGGTGGTGAGAGGAAAAAAAAAATGTGTGAATGTTTGGTCTGTGCATGTAAGAGACTTGAGTGGGACAGAGAAATACAAAGAGGCTGTATGTATGTTAACTTGAGTAAAAGAGAAAAGGGGGAACACAGACATCTTCCACACACCTTTCAAGCTACTGCGTATACTCAAGAACCCCAGTCACAGTTTGTGACCTACTGTAATCTTGTTCTTTTGCAGTAGCAAGACTTATGGCTCTGCAACAGATAACTCCACATCCAGAGGCAGCAAGAGAGGTGAATTAAACCAGATCCTGTCCATTTAGGCTGGCACAAACCTCTCCTCCCTTTAGGTACACCTCTCATTTAGGTCTGATGTGAGAAAAGCTCTGTTTAGTACGTGTTAGGAGAGGGTGAGGCTTACCTTCCAAGCTAAAACAGGGAAGGACCAGGACGATCAAGACCAAAAGAAGCATATCCCCAACTGTCATTGTAGACCTAGAGGGGAACAAAGAAAAACAAAAAAATAAACACCAGGACTCCATTGCGATAAAAGCGGTTCATGAAAATGTGTCTTTTGCCAGTTGAAAAATGTCTGCGACTTTGTCTAACAAAGTATAATAAAGGATGGTGACTTTCATACTGATGCATTGGAATATCTTTTGTATTTTTGCAAACCATCTTTTGGGACACCACTCAGTGAGACAGAAGAACAAGAGAACCAGACAGATAACAACAGGATTAGCTGTCAACCTAAGCATATTAGAGAAAGCAATTTTACAGAGGGAGACCTTTTCTTGTTTTTCAGAAAAAGAGTCAACACCAAGTTTAAAATGCTCAAGTAAAGTGGGTCTCATGCCTTCCTGTTGTCCTGGCAACAAGGCATTGACTGGCAAGCAATGGGGAGACTGGTGCTCTCCTATTGGCTGCGCCTCTGTGCGTGCAAGTGTACGTGAGTGTGTGTGCATTGATGTCTGTCTGTGTGTGTGTGTGTGTGTGTGTGTGTGTGTGTGTGTGTGTGTGTTGGAGGAACAGGCTGCTTGGCAGTTAGGGGAGAGGAGCAGACAGACATGAGAGAAGGAAGAGGAGGAGGAGGAGGATGAGGAGGAGGAGGAGAAAGAGGAGAGGAGCACAGCAGGGAGAATTAGTGTGGGTGCCCAAATACTATCGTTTAGAGACCTGGAGACAGTCTAATCCTTCAATATTTAATGTGTCTGAAGCAACGTTAACATACGGTGTGTAGTTATGTTTGTTTGTTTGCTTTATCCAGAGACAGATTTGAACAGACCACCAGTTTAACTCACACTGTAAACTCTAGGGGGGAAAAATCCCTCCAAACTACCCATTTTATTAAGATAATATGCAAGTTTTGTGGGAACATCATAGCTTGGAGCGTTCCCCGTTTATGCCATACTAAGCACCGGGGGCCGTTATCTTGGCAGCGTATGTGTGCGCCTCAGTGCATCTGTGCCACTGATAAATACC
>NW_019524091.1:169827-242745 GCF_002814215.2 Seriola lalandi dorsalis | reverse complement strand
CCCCCCCAACCCCCCACCTCCAAGCCTTTGTGCCCGTCTCCCAGACATAAATGATTAAGCACGTAATGTTAGCATTAGCCCAACGGCGGCGTCTGTACAGGCCACTCACACACAGACCACATGCTGCTCCTTTAATCAGAGCACAAAACAGAGGCTGCCACACAGAGATAATCAGGAGCTCTGTCTGCTCCCCTTGGACCAGGGGAGAGGGGAGCAATGGGGGCAGGGAACGGGCAGGAGGGCATGAGGAGGCAAGGGAGGTATAGCCAGGGGGCAACTGGGGGACAGTGGGTCAGAGAAGGGCAGAGAACAGGGCCAGTGTGAAAAAGACATGTGGGCCAGAGTGGGCTGCAACAGTGAGGTGGGCTAAAAGAAGAGAAGTGGGACAAGGAGGTGTCTGGTGTCAGCACCCGGGGGAGACTGGGAAGAAGGGCACCATGCTGGCAGGAGACGGTCGGCTGGGCCACCGAGGAAACAGGACAAAGAAATAAGCAGAGGAATAAGAGACAATAGTCTGAAGCCCTTTTCTAGAGCCAGACAGAACAAGTTTTGTCTGACTAGTTATCTTGCTATTGACTCATATATCTTTCATGTAGAAAGAAAACAAAGAGCACCATAACCTCGCTCACACCCTGCTGACAGATCAATAACTCACCTCAATTAACTAAGTAGAGCATGTCACAAGGCTCCACTTACTGGCTTTAATTATTGTAGGTAAATAACTTGCTGTGTTTTTGTTTACATCTACTGCTGAAAGACCCTCGACGGGCACTGAAATTATCTGTCTCAATTCATCTCTCCCACGCAGACACTTTGTCTTAAATAAGCTATCATAAGCAGTGAGTCGCACAGTGATGACCGAGTGCTCAAGTGGTCCTGTTATGCGTTTGCTGTTATGTACACAGCAAATATATCAGTCTTTGCACTGCAAAAACCTTTCGAGTTGCCTGGTTTCCCAACAGATGCATTTGAATGTATGTAAAATTTACAGTATTTCTATTTATAGTTTATTTTGCATAAGCACAGTAAACAGAAACTACTCCACATCTAGGAAACACATGAGGCGTGGCAAGCTGGTCTCATATATCATCAAGCCAGCTAACGGCTTTACTTGATGAATACACAGCAAGTACGAGTCCTGATACTGGAAACCTAAGAAGGGATTCTTGGGAAGGAGTGAGGCAGGGCTAACATCTGCAGAACCGATTGCGATCTGAGCAGTCAACTTCATGGCGCTGTGTATGAATGTGTGTAAGTGTGTGTGTGTGTGTGTGTGTGTGTGTGTGTGTGTGTGTGTGTGTGTGTGTGTGTGTGTGTGTGTGTTGCAGCGCTCTATCCCTGCGTATTGAATTCTCTGGCAGTGCTCTGCAGTGTGTGTTCACAGAGCTGACATCCTGCCAAGGGTGTGCTCTCATTTCCCCCCTCTATCTGTCTCAATCCCCATCTTTCCTTTTATTCTGTCTTCATATATCCTCTGATGTGGTGTTGTAATGGGAAACCAGTATGAATACCACATGGTAATTACAACTTGATATATATTTTTCCATCTTTAATGCTGTTGGAACTAATAATGTAATGGATCTTACTAAACTATAAAACAGACCAAAACTTAACAAAAACTTTAAAATGAGGCCATATATTGATACATATGTAAAACAATGAGTTGTTTGTTTTACCATTTGTCATGAAGGTGATTCCTTTCCTTTAATTTTCTCCTTCAGTCTGTGTGGGTCAGGGAGTTCACATCGGTTTCCACATTTGAGTGTCTACCAGTAATAATAACAAAATAATGTAACATATCATTATATGTATGTATGAAAGGAGTCATTCTGGGTAATCAGCACTTGTACTTTTGATTTTGAAGTGAAATTTGCTGAACATAATTCCGTTCCTTTACTTTAAGAGGCTGCCCTCCGCCTGTCCTCTTTGCAGCGTTATTTCTTCAGGGCAGCCTGGACGCTACAGTGACTCTCTATTGGAAAGTGATGGCGATGGTCTGGCAGGACCAGGGGTAGCTGGTTAGCGTGCTAACTTCAGTAGAAGAAAAATTATAGAAAGAGAAGCAAAACAGTCAACATTGGCATTGCTCTCCAGCACTGGAGACAACACAGCATTTCTTCTATATTGGTAAATAAACTGCTGATAATGCTAATGTTGGCTATGTAGCAATAGCAAAAACTGACTTTAAATTGACCATTTTGTGTGTATTTATGCTTTCATTTAAGTAAAAAAAAATCTAAATACTTTCCACCACAGGTATTTTACATGACGATATCAAACCTCTGACAGGCGTAAGCACTGACCTTGTACATAGAAACATAAAGACCTCATTGAGCTCAAAACAAAGTGGCCAAAGAGTGTATACCCCGAGAGAAATAGTTCAAACAGACTTGACCCAGTGAAAAGTATGTTAGAGTTGACTCCTGCTGAGTGCTGCTAGCAGGACTTGAAAGTGATCATACATATCAAGGCTCCCGTTTTATGACGCCACGTTTCCTTCCCAGACTCTTTCCAGTGATCCCACTCCAGAGGGCTATCTTGATAAGCACTTCTCTAAGAAGTTGAGCAAGGCTTAAAGTGATTAGATGATGATGGTTAAACATGCCACTCAAATGCTGTGACTGGTACAACTGAACCCAAAAAAGAGAAGCGTGTAGGCAGTTATGTTGATTCGAATAAATACATTTGACGAATTGGTAGACATTCCCACTTACGACTACATCTTCAAATGCCATGTTAAAGCTAATATTTTATTACCATTTGTTGTTTTAAGGTGGTATTTTAAAACTGATTCAACAACAAACAAAAGATATTTGTCAAGCTGGATGCTTTATTATTTTGGTCTGTTTTGTATTCAGGTCAGGACGAAGGAGAGAATGACAAAACACTACTCTGTCTGATGAGCATGGTGTATCACTAGGTTGAGGAGGGAGGAGGCTGGAAGCCCTGCAGGAGCTGCTGAGTCATCATGCTGGCAAAGAGGGAGACGAGAGGTGGAATCTGTGTCTGAGCTGGCAGGCTGGCACAGTTACCATGGCACAAATAGCCCAGGCACCGAGGAAACTGCAGCAAACTGCAGGACGGTGAGGGAAGAAACAGGCAGAGACTAGGGCAATGTGGAGCCTGCTGTTCGTGTCCCTGTCCCCGTCCCCGACCCAGACCCAGACAGCCAAAGTGCCAGCATGCCATCAGGGACACACAGATGGTTAGCTCCTAGGTGGATGTGGGTGTAATACAGACCTGAGGGCGAAAGTCGTCCTCTTTGCAGCAGCCCACATTCATATTCACACTACAGCACAGCAAATCAACACATTCACCTCAGTCTAAAAACCCCTCTCTGCCTACAGTCAAATACAACACTTGGTTTGACTAAAAATGCATTGAAAGAATACACAACCATAACTTTATAATAGAGTATGGAGAGAATACACACTCACACTCGATACAACAGTGCTTACAAACTGAGTATAATGTAAAATTACAATGAATCTTACCGTAAAAAGAAGGCAGCACACTAATGATTCAAACGTCAGTGATGAATTTAAATTACATCTCTACAATACCTCGAAGCAACCTGTTTTATAACTAATCTGATGAGTCCTGCTGTCTAGGATGCCTGTCATCTAGTGGCAGGCTTGTTGTGAAGCTGGCATTTGGCTTAAGGCCCCTACAGACTGTGAGATATCAGCAATCTTGCAGGTTCATTGCATGTCACACTGTGCAAGATGGGTCTAATAAAGTCTTGGTAGCAAATCTGTGTCAGGCTGTACAATATCATTTTTGAAGCATGTCAGGTTGTGTGATGAATGTCTGGTGAAATGTAGGTCTATGATGTAAAAAAAAAAAAAAAAAAAGCAGAGACATGTCGTCACTCACATCATCCACACAAAAAAACACTCTGGCCTGGGCAATGGCACATTTTTTTCTGCGTTTATTAAATGGCTCTTGCAATGTTGCATCGGCCAGTGTATTCTGCATCACTGCATGCAGTTCTCTGATTTGCTGTTTTGTAGACGTACGTAGCTTTTAACAGAGGACCTGCTGTGAGACCTAATTTTCTGACACCGTTTGAATTTTGAGATGAGGCTGTAAGAGCTCTACATCCTCTGTTAGTGAGCCTCTCTCTAGATGCAATCTAGGAGCATGGTGTTGGACATCCAAAAATTTCACCTCATTTCCATAACGATGGAAATGACAACTTTCATCTTGCCATCTTGCCAAGCACCCATTAGACAACGAGATGGCAGTCGAGTTTCCAGAATCAGCAGGTCATTATAGGAGCAGAATTAGGAAATATATAGACGGATACTATGCCATAAAGCCTGCACATTTCCCATCAATTACTCAGGCTGGGAGTGTAGTTGTATGCATAATACAATGGTTCACCAAATGACAGACATCTGAACGAAATACTACCTAACCTTGTGCAACATAGCCTCTCTGTAAGGCTGGCGCCCCATGTGATCAGGATATGAATAAAACAATTTCATGTCATTTGTGCATTTCAGTGCACACAAAAGAAAATTGCTCAAATTATTTTTGAGAAATTACATACTATTTTTAATTTTAAGCATAGGCCTATTATGTCAGCACCCCATAAATACCAAATGACTCTGAGATGGCCTCATTCATTTGTACATTGTTTTGCAACCAAGACAAACATCTGTGCTTCATTATTTCTCAAGTTATCACAGTTTATTTGTCTGATGTGTAAAGCTCATAACTGGAGAATTAATGAAGCAAAAATGTTTGTTTTCGTTGCACAAAATATGTGCAAATGAATGAGTCACTACTTTGAAGTCATCTGGGTGTTAATTGGGGTGATGAGGCCTGTGCATAAAAATGAAAAGCAATATACAACTTTATTTTTTTTCTTTCTTGAATATCTGTGCAAATGTACAAAAACAAAGCTCAATGGTTTGATTAACATCCTCATCATACGGGGTGCCAACCTAAAAGAGGTACAAACTTGGACTAAACTGGTGCAACTTTGTCCCGTACATGTTTCTTGTTAATCTATTTATATCTGAATTTTCAGATAAGTCTGAGACACTCAATTAAGTTTATATTTTTATGTATGTTGAATAAAAACGTAAAATAAAAAAAGTTATTTTCTGTGTTGAAGCATTTCATTCTTCAACATTTATTCCTACAGCTATTTAGGCCTCCAAAGCAACATTGTAAGCTTCAAGTGTAAAAGCTAACACGACAAAATGAACATGAAATAACCCTATTGATATCCATTCCAAGGTCATTTTAAGATACTTCTCCACTAACGTGTAAATACAGGTCTGATGTTGCACGTTCATGGACATGCACCACTACTGAAAAAAAAATTCCAGGCAAAACACTGTTGCTATATGAGGTTTTGAAAACCCCAGGAGAGAAAGATGTAAATTTGTTTTGTATGTAAACTTATTTGTAATGGTGTTGTAATGTATTATGGTAGTGTAATGAATGCAGTACTGAAATGATTTTATACTCAGTGCAGTGCCGTGATTTCGTCTGGTGTAACAGTGAGACACAGGTTGGCCCCTTCTTAATATTTGGAGTCATAGACTGGGGTTGTGTGTGAAAGATGTATGACTCTGCTGATGGGAAAGCAAAGCTCATTAACCTTTGGAAGAACACCTCGCTGGCCAAGGGCCTCATCAAATGGGAGATGAAAGAAAGACTTTTGTGGCCCCCTGGAACAGTTTGAGGAACCTTCAGTGCCCCATCAGGTCGAGCCAGGCTCCATCTCTCAGGACCCTACAGTATCTGAGCAGCTGCCTGCTTTCACAATGTGGGGAATGTACTCAAATGCAAATGCCCCTTGCTTATTTTCAATTCTCACTCACACATTCATTGTGGTAGGCAATAGCATAGCAGGTTTTTTCCCTTGGATACAGTGGAACCCAGGGTAGCGCACACACACGCACTTACGCGCACACACACACACACACACACACACACACACACACACACACACACACACAGTGTATTCAGCCTAGATCAAATGTAATCAGAGACAATAGTTGCCTTTTCTTCTTGCTGTAGTCCCACCCTACCTTCCACCTCTGCACAGACAACACTACTCGGACACACTCAGGGACTTGGCCAGGCCGAGACAAGTACTTTTGAGAAAGATTGATGGCTTTTGTTTATACTGAAACTCTATGACAAAGTTTGATTTGTTTGCAGACAGGACAAGATCGCCCCGGGGTAATAGTTGTGAGAGAGACAGCTGAACACAGAAACAAAGACTGAAGGTCTGGGAGAGTCTAGCATACAATAGTTGTTATGTCTCATGATTATGTAGAACATCACCTGTACAGAGAAGCAAAGCTTCAGCAAACACACTTCAAATTCTTCACAATAACAGCAGTTTTTGTGCTTCTCACAAGCTTCTCTTTATGATTTTTACTGTGGCTTTGTGTTCCGTGAAGACACAACTTGTGAGACACAACTTGGTAGGTTTTACAGCATTGTGAAGACACTATTAACAAGTGTTCTACGCAATGGTCACCATAGCAATTAGACATTCATTTTCACACAACTATCAAAACATTTGAAACAGCCAATTCAAACACTGTCTTTATGGCCCTGAGTTATATTTGCCAACAGAGGAATGCACAAACATTCTCCCTCCAAACGACCATCTCACAAAGTTCACTGCCCTGGGGCAATACATTTCTCAAATGGACACCTTGATTTGTATCACGGTTCACGCTTTAAACAAATTTTCCTCCTTGTGAAACACATAAATTAAGCAAACAGACCAAAGAACTGTATGTGCTGCTACTCATCGTTCAGGGAATATTTAGTCGTGATTGATTCTGCTCCAAGTCTGCCAGAGACAGAGCTACAGGAGTCAGGGGGCTAACATAACAACCCTCGCCGTGTGACCCACACACATTGACCGAAGCATTCACCACTGTGATGATAATCACTCAGCAAACAGCTTGCAACAAAACAATGAATGTGTATACAGCACTATGCTCTGTAGCACGACTGACCCAGGCCATTACATCCTGCTGCCAATGGAGTCTTTTATGACCGGGAGTTTCCTGGTCTTCCAGAGAGGAAAGACTTCTTAGGAGAAAGACCAGTAATAAATAGTCTCTCACAAGCTAACCTGAATACAAACACCAACCTTTCAGTAGTCCTTTAAGCAAAACTGCAAAAAAATTCTCTGGTTTCAGCTTCTCACATGTAAATATTTTCTAAATACTCTATAATAACCTGGTTACCTTTAGGTTTTCCACTGTTGCGCATACAAAACAACATGTTAACATGAGCTGTAAGAGATGGTGATGGGTATTCATCAAAAATGTTTAAAACAAATGAATTATTTGATTAAATGATATTTTATATTTAGATATTGCACACATTTTTCATGTTCATATGATTTCAGCCATATTGCCTAGCCCCGCTTGGATGTCAAAACCAATGAATAACTAAAACATTATAAATGCCCCATTTCGCTCAAGCATGGGGAATAGACTGGACTAGCACTACCATCATATCAGAATTGTTTTAGTTTACGACCCCATGACCCAAGAGATGAAACACATTATTTTCAATTCGCAGACAAAGTGCCCACACAAAATAAGAGTCCATGCCTGGGAGTAGGAATGAGATCAGAGGGAGGCAGCAACTGAAACAAAGCCATAACTTTCCCCCCTAACAGCTGAGCGATAAGACAAGAGCACTGAAGCGAGTGAAGGGCTCATAAAATGTGTATTGCAGACTGTCTCCAGTGCAGTCTGGGGTTAGCGTGGAGAGAGGAGAGGAGCCACGAGCACTGCAGATCTATGTGTGTGTGCATCTGTGCAGACAGTAGTGTCTCGTCTCCCTTCCCTCTGTCTCCACTGGTCTTCATCCACATTTGAACAGACAATAGGAGGAATCAATAAGTCTGTGCAGAGCCACCAGAAGAGGAGAGCAAGCTCTGAAACAGCAAACGATGAAACAAGACTAAAATCTGGCAGATACACAGGCGGTCTTTTATCTCATTCTCTTTCTCCCTCTAACTTCCCGTGTCCTGCTGAGACTGCAGTGCCCGCAAGTCCCAGACAGCGCTTCTCATCGTGATATGTTTGGGCTACATAAGGCTGATGATTATTAAAAGGCTCAAGGATTTTTTGACTAAAAATAACACTGCAGACAGAGGGCCCCTTTCTAAAAAGCTGGACACGAGCATAGAGTAGAAGCAAATTCAACCCACATGCTGTGTTCCTCTGCAGCCTGCTGCCTCATCTGATGCCAGGTCTGTTGCTAGTCAAACTTTCTAGTAAGTCAGCATTCACACACACACACACACATGCACACAAACACACAGATGCACACAAACACACAGATGCGCACACACGCGCACACACACACACACACACACATATGGCTGAAAGCTGAAGCACGATAGCTGATGGTTGGTTTGGTACTCAGATGCTAGACTTCAAGCCAAATCCTGCTCCCTTTCTATCCTCCCTCCTTCTTCCTGCCCCCTCCCTTCCTTTCTTCCCTAACTTGAGAGCCACCTACGTGGAAAAGCAATGAGCCTGAGACTCTTGCTCAGACTTGAAGCAGTCTATCTTGGTCTCATAACTGCAGTTCTCTTGTTAATGACAGACTGTGTAACCTGATTCCACACACAGATATGCATATACACACACCACCCAACCCCCAAACACTCTCAGGGTTTTTTGGAGTGAGCGCTTCCCTCTCCCTCCACTTGCATATTGTTCCAACCCAAACTGCCAGCTGCTTCTGACAGCCAAATTACTGTGCACAGAGAAATGATTGCTATCGGAGGTCTATACCCCCCCTACCCCAACACCCCACCACAGACCCCTATCTTCATGCTTTATGAAATGCTCAGACCTCTGTGGGAAAATTATACACTTTATGGCCATCAGAAAGAACAGCTACGGCAATGCTCTGCTGTAGCTGTTCTTTCTGATGGCCATAAAGTGTATAATTTAAAATAAAGGATATATGCAGCCAAAGAATTTGGGAATGTGGATATATATATGGAAATCAAAATAAAATCTTACAAAAAGAAAAATGCCTGAATTGGAGAACCTGCTATATACCAAAAATAAATCTCTACAGATCTGACACGTTTAAGGCCTCTTTGACACAGACTTAAGAAGGAAAAATCCTGACACTGGCCATGACACCCCAAACCAGTTCTATTGTTGGGAATACATTGTTAGTCTCAGAGATACAGATAACCTCCTAACTGGTTGAGGAATAAGTTATCACAGATAGGCTCTTGAAACAATGACACTGGGCCAAATCCAAACAATAACATTGTTGTAGACCAAGAGGCGAGGAGAACGAGGAGACAATAGCAGGGTTAGCCACCACATTTGAGCTGGTGCATGTTACCGCAGCTAAAAGGAACAAGATCCTCAAGATCCCTTTTAGTTGAACCCTATCTCAGCCCCCAGACTCACTGACGTCCCTTTATCTGACCACTATCAGCCAGACTCGGCGATGCACGCCACTGAGAACGCCAGGCGCCCACATAGAGGCTGGACCTTAGACTGGTCAGCTGTGCAGCTACATTGTCCAGATAATCAACCAACAACACAAACACACAGCCACTAACCATAACAAGTAACCTCAACTATGGGTCCTTTAACTGTGCCACCGCCTGTTACTTCACTGACCAGATAGTCTCTATCCAATACTTAAAGTAAGGCATATAATTGATATTACCAACTACCTCACCCACAATTCATGTGTTACAGCTTCAACTGGTGGAGGTTATTAGTGTTCAGATTCATTTTGAGTGGCTAATCCATGTAGATTAAGTCTCTCATGCCAGACACTATTACTGCATATGGTTCACAATCATATTGTCATGGATATGCATATAATTGTGGTCAACTGAAAGGTTTAGGCGTGTCACCTTGAACAAAATTAAAAGGAGCTTGGCTATGTTACATTCTTTGCACAGCGTACAACATCAAAAACTAATACACAATCAATAGCTCCCCAGACATTTAAACTACTATAGAGGAAAAAAACTGATTAGTAATGTGAGAATGTAATTTTGTGGGAGCCAGGATCTAGCACAATGAGTTGATTCTGGGGAAGAACAGTTCTGTTGTGTGAGACATTCCCATTTACACATCTTTTAATCGGCACAATTATCTCTGAATGTTTTCAGCTAGCATTAACACCTTAGTAATGAAGTTTGCACCCTCTCATCAGCAGGTTTACTGGCTTTACATTTGATTGCCTCATGAAATCTTATCACACACTCCATTTCCTGTTTGGTATGATTGTTCCTTTGCAAGGAAAAGCATGACAACAAATACTTTTACATCTTATATCAGAATTACATTGGTGGTATTAAAGTTTCCCCAGTGCAAACGAGTTCAAAATTAAGCCACAGACTATTGTAAGCCATAGTCTGTGTTCACAAATGCCGCCCCCACCCCCCTGCAGGACTGCAATTGTGATGTTAAAAGTGCTCAGCATGAGATGATGAGACACACACGATCAAGCAGGAACGACCCTCCCAAAGACAGTTTGCATGACAATATACTCTCACTAAGTCACAAGTTGTTGCAATGTCGTGAGCTTGATTTGATTGTGAAATTGAAATTACAACCACAGAAAGTCGCTGTGTTAAACCAGTGACTTTTTATTTTCAGTCTTCTGGCCAGGGGCACATCATCACCAATCAACAAATAACCAAAAACACCTCTCTGACGCGATCCTTTAAAAATGATACGCTGTACTGCGTGAAAGCTGCCTCTTCTGCGAAATCGTATTTTAGATGACTAGGCTATATCAGATTTTGTTCACACAACCTAAGCTGAAAATATTGTCTAAATAAAATATGTTAGGCTGCAATGCCAAAACAGACCAAGATTTTAGGAAGAAAAGGGTCAGGGGGAGACAGGATTTCTTGTGAGCACGTCACGAAGCTTTTTCCTGCAAATCAGCAAACTTCTCCACGTCTATCGAAATGTCTATACCCACATTACAATAAAGACGAGTAATTACAGCCTAATTAAAATTACATTATAGATAGAAGACATAATTTTAACTTACCTTGTGGGTTATTTGTCAAAGTGCTTTTATGAGGGCTCGGTAACTGGCACAGGTCGAACTATTCTGCCATCTCCCGAGAATTCACCGACAATACCCGATTTGTTTTCCAAAGTCCGAAAAGCAGAGCTTACATGACGCCAACATTATCGTCGGTCGTTCGCTCAGAGAAAAAGGGTGATAAATTCACTCGATATATGAGTTTACCGGAGAGAAAAAATTAAGATACATTTTGTTTCGTTGTCCTTCTTTACACATTAGCACCGTCTCAGCTTCACAACTCGCAGCGCTAGGGAGGGAAAAAGCCAGGATTGGAGGAGGAAGTTACCTCGCATCAATTACTTCAGCGTTAAGTGAAAAGATAAACACACTCTCTTCCGGTCCAAAGTTTCAAAATAAAACAAATACAAACTATAAACAAAATATGAAAAATAAAAACATTTGTTTTTCTAAGGGGCGAAGAGGAATATTGATGTATATATGTAAAAAGACTATATTGTGTAAGTAAAAAAAAATCCTACAATGAAAAATGCATATTATTATATAATTTCTCACAGCCCACAGAGATTGTATCCAAATTGTTCATTTATTTCAACTAACAACCAACCAACAATTCAACCAACATCAATTTACAGTCATTTGACAAATATAACAAAAGCTTCAAATTCTACAGGCTGAAATCATCTAGTAAACTATTGTTCCACTGTGCCACATTAAACTATTGCTTTTACCTGATTAACATTTTCAGTGCAGGGCTTTTATTTGTAATGGAGTATTTTTAGATTGGAAAGTGATCGTTTTATTTCACTATCACTCAAAGGCTTGTATTAGCTTTTGCACATTAGTTATTTATGGAAGGTTTGGAACATTATTTGGTAATACCAGCTGATTGTTGTGCAGTATGGGTGAAAAAATGTTTGGTAAACAGATAGTCCTATATTTCAGATATTTATTCAGTTCATTAAGCAGTACATCACCAATGCTCTGAATCCAATAATATATAATAGTATTGCAATCACAAAGAGTATTTTCTGCATTAAGTAAGCTACGTTTACTTTTAATATTACTTTCCAATGCAGGACTTTCACTTGTAATGGATTATTTTTACATTGTGCGATTGTAACTTTAATTGAATATAGGATCTGAATACTTTTCCCACCACTTCAACTAAATGTACTTAAGTATCACAAGTCAAAGTATTGATTATTCAGAATGGCCACATGCACTCTGTATATATATTATGTATTATTGTTTTATGGTCTCTAATGTCTTAATGTGTAAGAAACATATTAATGTTGTAGGTGGATGAAGTGAAGCTAACTTGAACTATTTCATATTCTATTGAGACTGGCTGTATTAAGTTTCTAAAGGCTTTTCCAGCTGGTATGTAATATAGTCTTGCTACATAATAAAGCCTTTTAAACTGCATCATGTTACAAGTTTATTTCATATGAAAAATATATGAATCTACCAAGTAATACTACAGTGTCAAATATGTGAGAAGCAACCAACAGGTAGTGGAATAGAGGTAGTAAGTAACATATCATAGAAATAGACAAACAAATGACATCTTACTTATACTTAAAAGTATTTTGATAAACTGTAGGCTTATCTATACTACTTCTTGCTGTAAAGAAAGAAAATACAGCCAAATCCTAATGAAATATTGCTTCCACTCTGCTATTAGGTATTATATTTTTCTTCATCTTGATTCCCCAAATATTTTCCTGGGATACACTGTGCTTTTATGCTAAAGCAAATGTGTCTACTTCCTGTCACAGACTCATTCTCTCTGGCTAGTTTGACGTGTAAGGACCTTTGCTATTTGTTTTTTTTCTGCGCATGTTCTGGTTTCAGCATTCAGGGGGTGAAGAGTTCAGGATTTTTGGCATATTTCAGACAATAAAAATGGTCGGAATTTTAATAAAAAAACATAGTCTGTAAACTGAAAAACTTTAATTAAATAACTTCGAAAAGTGTTTTCAAACATATTATGCTACTATTTATTTATACTTAGAATATCTAAAGTGGTCATTTTATTCTGCTACCATTAGATTTTCCATTAGTTATTTATGCAGGGTTTGGAGCATTAATCAATAATACCAGAAGACTAGTAAGTGCAGGGACATTTTATTCAGTATGGGTGAAAGAAAACTTGGGTTAATAGATAGTCTGATATTCAAAAAGTTCATATTAAGCAGTACATCTCTGACAAAATACTTATGGAGATTAGGCTACTAAAAAGAAATTAAGAGCCGACTGTAGTACCACAGAGAACACATTATGATTTATCTGTAATAAAACCACTGAATATCTTTTCAAATTGCTCTGAAGGCGCATTTGCATGAAAAGAGCAAAGTCTCATTTCATAGTGCTCTGTCACTTCTTCTACAAAGACCTTCCACATATCCATCTTTTCTAAATGTGCAATGCATGAGTGATTTATCAACCATTACTGAAAAAACACATTACAAATATTTTTCAGCATTCAAACACACTGTTAATACAACATAGCACCGGTGGTGGAATGCATGTACTTTTACTTTTGATATTTCAAGTACAGGTTACCAGTAATACTTTACCTGAGTAACATTTTCAGTCAGGCCTTGTACTTGTAAAGGAGTATTTTTATATTGCAGTACTGTTACTTTTACTTTAACTTTTTCAAAAAAGGAAAAAGGCTCTGAATACTTCTTTCATCACTGCACAGCACCATAAACATTTATGTGTTGAAAATGTATTGTTTTCTTGTCATTTCACTGAAATTCACTGTTCCTTAGCTTGAGTCACCAAGGACTTCTGGCTTCTAGGCACATTTCAACATTTTAATTCTTTGTTTATATATTTTTAGGGATATATTTGTCAAAGGCCTGTTGCCTGCATTTGACATTTGTTTATTCAGCACTGTTATCAGTTCTGTATATATGGATATGAACATAGTCAGTAGGGACTTGAAGTGTTTTTATTAATATGAACTCTCATTTGACTTCTGATGAAAAAATTACCAAAATGTTAAAAGATGGCATGGCACTGTGCTTGCATTGTTCATTTACATGCAAAATAAATTAGCTTAATTTTGTATTTGTGTTTTTTGAATTTACTGGTTACTAAACAAAAAATGTTCAGTACAGTAATTCCTTAATTTCTACATACGCCTAAATCATTACTTTAAACTTTTTGTTATTCAAGGGGTTCATGTTAAAACATACCAGATAGAAACATTCCCCTGTAATTACTTATCACATTTGAGTATTAGTAGCTTAAGAAAACAAGACATTTAATTTTCTCATAATATATGTGAAGAAGCTTGCAATTCTATAAATGAATGCTACTAGGCCTGCCCTTTGATTCAGTAGTAATATTGACTAAAAATCCATATTGAAGCCAAGTGCATAAAAAAATATAATTTGGCCAGTTATGCCTCAAGTCTGGACTAGAGCCATTACGGATCCAGTTACTATCTGGGTCGTGACATTTCATTATAGACTGGACTTGTCAAATCACAAAATGGTCTTTTTTTTTTTTAGTTCTTCTGTTTTTTAGTTACTGCTACTACTTGTTGACTTTATTATACATTACTTGCGTTATATTTTTGTTAATACATTGTTAATGTAGTTTTTTTATTCAGGATACAAAAAATATAGGTTATGTCAAGATTCATGTAACACCGATTTGTTCACTATTTCTAACTAACTAACTAACTAACTAACTAACTAACTAACTAACTAACTAACTAACTAACTAACTAACTAACTAAACTAACTAACTAACCAACCAACTAACTAACTAACGTATTAACTGACTGACTGACAGTCACCACACATCAGCGGAGCAGCAGCTGTGCTCTAGGTTTTAATAAATAGCGACAAACCGTTTCCATAGCAACGTGAACTGAAGTTCCAAACAGCAGCAACGGTCCGTGCAGATTCTTACTTTCCTGCCAAAATGTATTCAGAGTAAGTAAAGCGTATCTGAATTTACTCAGAACTGCATTTCAACTCTTTATCCAGAGTAGTCAATGTCGTCACTTGCAATGTGTGTTTAATTTAATGCTTGAATAAACCGGCAGTAGTCAAGTGATGTTAGCTAACGTAAATGCAGCTCGTACAAGCTATCATCGGAGAAGTTGACAGTGTACCGGGTTTTGTTTCCGTTTCCAACAGAACATCCCCAGTACTCATGAATAGCGATCTTCAACCAACAAAATCTGGCAAGTACAACTGACCTAGTTTAGTTACCTCGCGATGCAACCTGCATAGCTATCGTCAACAGTAACACTATTCTGCTGGAACCTGTTGAAGAGATGCTACCACCACTGTGCCATCTACTGGGGCAAGAGTGTGGTGGTGCTTGGCAAAGTCCAAATTAAGCAATAGATAGAAATTATTATTTTTTCTTTCGTCATTTTGTCTGTGTGTTTCAACAGATGTGAAGACGGGGTACAACGCAATAAATAGCCACATCTCCCAGATTCCAGGACTGTCCCCAACCATCAGGACTCTTACCGAGGAGAAAACCCGAGGGCGAAGAGCCGGCGTCCTGGAGAGTGACTCTGACTATGTCAAACTTGCAAAACAAGGAGGGCATAAGGGTAAAGCCATCCTGTTGCCTTATATCTACACATGTCGTTCTGGCTGGTTAATACTTCTTGCCTACTTTTATTTTCTCCCCCTTTTTTTCTTACTTGTTAAACAGGACTTTTGTGGCATGAGGAAACAATTGCCTCTAAACCCAATTCTTACAAACCTCCAGACTGGTTCTACACTGCATCAGGGGACAACAGCAAACCAAGGTACTTGTAACATTGGTCTTATTATTATCATGCACACTGACATTTAGTCAATTTATTATTAGAAAATACTTCCACCTCCATTACTAAAACCATTATTTGCTGTGAATACTACTACTTCTAATGCTGCTACTGTAATGATAGTCATGCTACTAAATTATTACACATCTGCTGCCTTTGCTTCTACTTGCTCATGTTTTTGTGACTGTTAATATTGCTACAGTACTGTAAAATAGAAGGAACAATAAAACAGTAACAATAGGCCACTCTTGTTACTGTTTATTCTTTGTTATATATTTCAAATATCATTTAAGTGACACATTTCATATACCTGTATTGCTTTTTTTCCAACAGCCCCATTAACAGTGAAGAGAAAAAAAACCCTAGAGTTTTTCAAACACTAGAACCCCCCTTTGGGACTGACAATATGTCATCCTGGGAGAGAGAGCACAGCAGCAGCAACGGCAAAAAGAAGGTAAACAGAGTAATGCCAGTCATTTAGAGAGTAATTTTGCCACAATATATTCTGTCTCAAGTTCTTTTGTTATGACCTCATGTGACTAAGTTAAAGGCTTTACTGTTACACACTTCATTTAGTTGTTACTTGATTAGGCACACCTACTTTTTGGTTCAGGTACTTGTTTGAAGAAATGGAAAAAAAGATATCCTTTTAATATTTACATTCACAAAATGACTACCAAACACTGTGGTTTTGTTTTTGGTACTGCAGAACAACGACATTGATTGCAGCCAGATGGAGAAATTGCAGTCGCCCGACCAGTATCATGCGACCAGCAAATTCAAGAGGATGTAAGTTCATGTGATCACAAGATGGTGCTGTTGTTCTGTGGCTTGTGTCACAGAATGCCACAGTCAGAAACAGCATTGCACAAAATAGAATAGATTTATGGACCTGTGATCTTAATATGTCAGACCATATCAGTCATTTTGATTGGAAGTATCTGAATAAAAGGAGTACATGGTTACTGGAGTCATCTACTAAGCAGCTACATTATTATACATACTTGACCTAACAATAATCTATTATGAGTAGTTTTTGTAATTAAGTATGGATATATATTCTTTATACATTCCTCTAAATCTGTACTTAGATAGTATAATCAAGGTTTGTTTGCTATGATGAATGTAAGCAATTTCATAATCTGCAGGAAATTTGCATCAGTGTAAATTAGTACTTATTAGCATTGCAGCACATCAGATATGGCTGATCCATATTTCAAAATCTGGGTATTTAAGTGGGCGTTATCAGTAAATCTTAGACCATATGTCTCCATGTAGTAGTGACTAATCAGAAACGCACATGGGCAGATTGCACACTCTGGTCAGACTAAACAGCACACAGAGCAATGGCTTCTGGACATTTACCTGTGTGTTTGCTTTGGCTCACAGCTGGTCTGTCTGCTGTGTGTTTCCTGTAATTTGGGAAAATATTATTGTGAATGTCAAACCTCAAATAACCTCAAGTACAATTCTACAGAGACCAGACAGAAAAGACTAAAGTCCTAGAATATGTATGGTTATGGTACTATTTGTCAGTAAGTTCAAAAAGAATCTGCTACAAAAAAAGTTATGCAAGTCCTTCAATCACATTAGTCAAACAAGTAAAAATACCATGAGTTATTTTTGATTTGTGCAGTGCAGCGATCATCAACACACAGTCTTGTGTAAGATACTGCCTTTGTAAATTTCCTGACAAAAGACTGACTGACTGAGTGAAAATAATCATTTATCACCCTTTTTTCCTTTATTTTATCTAAGATAAGAAGGCCAAATCTAAGATTACAACACTTGGTCTGAAGGATAGTTATGCAGAATTGGTTGTGCGGTGTAAGATGAAGAGAAATCTAATGTGAATACCAGTTGTTGACTCTGTGTACTTTGTTAGAGGATTACATTTGTAATGAGTAACCAGAGTTTGTTTTGATATATAGTGTTGGAAGGATAGGGTCCATATTTGATGTTTAAACTGTGTCTGCTGTCATCTCTTTATATATCAATCATAATGACAAAAATTATTACATTAGATTTGTATATCTGGTTTTGATGTTCTTTAAAATGTTAATTTAAAATTTGATGTCTTTGGTGTTCTCGCAGAATATTTGACAAGAAACCAGCTCCTGTCGACATGTCTAAGCTGTTGAGCTTTGGTTATGCAGAAGACAACAAACCAATAGCCAACACTGATGTGTCAAGTAAGTTGCACAGTTAAAATCTTCCTGGTCGCCACAAATCATTTCCTTTTTCATTATGCTATCAAAATTTGCCTCTAGTATAATAGAAGGAAATTAAACCAAGCTGTTGAGCAGGGTATTTATTGATTTTATGACTCAATCTGTGGATATAGTACATCATGAAATGTTCACAAAATGTGAGGTGTGAAACTTTTAAGGTTTCAACCATTAAGAATTTATGGTATAGTGTAGAGATTGTTAGTGAATTATATGATAATGATTAGGTGAATGACTCATCTGCTTGTATATATTTCCATGTCAACAGATTAGAAGACTGCCAGTGCGTGGAAAATTCAGATGCTTCCAACAAGGATATTTGCCATCCTCTCCTCTGACAACAATAATTTCTTTACCCCTTCATGCTGAGCCACATCAAATATTTTACGTAGTTTCAATTGTGTTGTCATATCAGATGGATTACTCAAGTGTGAAAGTGTTTCACTGAATTAAAGCTAGGACCTTGTATTTATTGTGCCTGTTAGTGGTGCCTCATTAACTGCATTCCTTAAGTTAGGAAGGCACCAGTTAACCCTGTGTTAATTTTTTTTTTGCTGTGTCCTATAACTCTGTAAAAGGCAGCTTTCAGGAATAAAAATAAAATTAATATGATTCAAAATGTTTCACAATCTTTTTGACTTGCTCGCAGAAGCTGAAATTTGAATAACACTAATAGTCCAAAAATTGATGACAATTTATTGTGTCATTGTTTGTGAGTTACAACAATGTGTTTTAACCACCCTCGGAAGCCAAAGGCAAATTTCCACATCCATGGACAACAAAGATTATTAATATTGTCATCATTATTAATTTTTCTAGGACACATTAAAAGTGTAAAATTGCTCTTAAAGTAAATGATACAATGCACAATTTGATTTAGTTGATTTTTGCAAAATGTACTCTGAACAAACAGCATTTCTGTTGGTTGTGTGTCATTGTTTTGACATGCCAATGTGTTGCATGTCAAAGTCAGAGGTTATCACAGTGTTCTTTGCGAAATCTGAATGTCATACATATAAGTTATGTAACATTCTATCGTGTTATGTAGAGTGGTACACCACACCATTCGTTTCGGACTCTCACTGCTGGCAGTGGCTGTGATTGAAAAGTATTTTTTGCTTAGGAAGGTTCCTAACTGAGTGAAATGACCTGGAAGTATCTAAGTGGCAGCTATGATAAGAGCTGGTTGAATTCTCTAAATGATAAGGAAAGGAGATTCCGTGCTTACTATCTCATCTCCTTTAGCTTAGGAAACACTGGCCCTTCCATAAAGAAAAGGAAAGGTGAAAATACAACATCTAAAACGATGCACAATTGTAATTTTACCACGTAAATGTAGAAACAACAGAGCACCTGCTTTATGCTTGTGACACGATCACAAAATTTATGGAAATCCTTGTATGATTGGCTGAGTTCCAAATCCATAAATATAGATTTCTTCTTTTTCAAATCCAGTTAGGAGCCATAATGAAGAGCAAGCATATTGAATTTCTAGTCAACACTATTATCATTGTGACAATATACTATATACATAAATTAATTTCATGTCTGAATATAATTTATTATGCCCTCTTCCTTATTTCTATTGAATACATTTTTTAACAGCTAAACTCTTTCCACTTGTAAATTTCTTTTTACATCTTATTTCAACATTTCAATCCTGTTTGTTTTGTTTTTGTGGTTTGGAAAGGAGTATTTAGCGTCCATCCGTCATTATGAATAAAGTTGGTTTCAAAAAAAAAAAGCCTAGTGAATGTGCAGTCAGATTCTCTCTACACCGCATTTGTCTTTTCCTAAGTCCTTATGCATTCTCCTTTACATCTACCGAACTGATGACATTTTCCATTGAGGTCAAGTAAAGTGGTTAGGAAAGGAGATTATTTATTCACTTTTTTAACCATCTTGCACAACCTTCCTGACGATGTTAAAGGTTTAACTAACCCCATCAAACTTACCCACAGACTTTGACTCACTGGTTTCACTTCTTTGAAAGAAAGATTTGAGCTGAGAGGAGACCTCCAGTCCACTGGGGGCAATCCACTTCCTGTCCTCATACAAAATGTCATCCCAGCCCGGTGTTGAGCTCCAATGAGGAAGGTTCAGCACTTCCTGAGAGAAAAGAGGAGATAGTGGAGGTGGCCTGCACGCATTCCCTTTAGGAGCGACAGCACCACTTTAGGGAGGGAAGATGCATCTACTGTGATCTCCTAGGGCATATCCTGTCAGCATGTCCATTAAAAGGCGAGGCTCATCAGTGAATGGAGAGTAACTGGGGAGTCGAACTTCCTCTACTTCAAGACCCTCCTGAGAGCTGACCCATGCCTCGCTCACCAGCTCTAGTTGCAGTTCTCCCATCTCCCCCCTGTTCACTCCTTCTCAGAGTCCCCTGATGTGTCTGACGTTCCCTCTACTTGCCTGGATTTGAAGGAGGTTTTCATCAAGGCCCCTGCTACATCCCCACCACTTCATACACAATACGACTTGATCTCCTCCCCGGGGCTTCTTCTCCTAAAGGCCGCCTCTGCTCCCTGTAGGGAGGCCATGAATCAATACATCCAGGGCTCCCTAGCTGTTGACATCATCCACCCTTCTTCATTTCCTGCTGGTACTGGATTTTTCTTTGTGAAGAAAGACAAGACTCTGCAGCTGTGTATCAACTAAATAGGCATCACCATTAAAAGCAAGTACCCCTCCCACTCATCTCCTCCACCTTTGAACTGTTGCAAGGAGTCACCATTTTCACTATGCTTGATCTCAGAAATCCATATCATCTGTTTTGCATTAGTGAGGGGATGAGTGGAGGACAGCCTTCAATACCCCTAGTGGCCATTATGAGTATGGCATATCTGGTGATACCTTTTGGACTTGGTAATGCTTAGTAATGTAGTCTTCCAGTCCTTAGTGAATGATGTTCTTTTAGATATGCTTAACTGCTTTGTGTTTGTCTTTGCTTTGTGTTCTTTTCTAAGAGTGAAGACGAACAAGTGCAGCTAATCCTTCAGGTTCTTCAGCAACAGTTGGGGAACCAGTTGTTTTTCATGGTGGAAAAGTTTCACCAGCAGTTCCTGGGATTCATTTTGTCATATGGAAACATCCAAAGGGACCTTGCCAAGGTTCATGCTGTTATTGACTGGCTGATATCCACTGGCCGCAAGCCATTACAGAGATTTTTGGGGTTTGACGTTTTATATAGCGGCCCCTTTACGTGCCCTCACATTCCCTGGTTCTAAGTTTCTGTGGAACACTCAATATGAAGAGGGATTTCAATAACCTGAAGCACTGGTTTGCCCCTTCTCCCATCCTCACGATGCCAGACCCCAAGCTTCAATACATCGTCAAGGTTGACGCCTCAGATGTGGGCTTTGGGGAAAACATACCCCATGTGCTTTGTTTTCCAGAAAGTTGTCTCCAGCATAGGAATTATGTTGTGGGTAACCGGGAATTGTTGCAGTCAAGTTGACATTGGAGGACTAGAGACACTGGCTGGAGCAGGCTGAACTGCCATTCCTGGTATGGACAAGGAGAATCCGGATTACAATTGAACAAGAATCTGGTGTATACCAGAACAGTCATGAGGCTGAATTCATGCTAAGCCAAGTGGGCTCTGTTTTTCAATCATTTTAATTTCACCCTCTCTCATTGCCCCAGCTCGAGGAGCACCAAGGGACTTGGGACATTGAGAGTAAGGTCTCCTTAGAACCTAGTCTTTGTCCCAGTTCCACTCCATCCACGGATGCTGCAGTGGGGTCATTCATCCAGGCTCAGCTGCCATCCAGGGGTAAGGCAAAGCATTAGTTTCCTGAAGCAGCGGTTTTGGCCTTCTTTGGTGGAAAATGTGGGGGAGTTTGTCCCAGCCTGACCTGTTTGTGCTCAGAATAAGACTTCACTACAACAACTTTACGGACTGCTTCATCATCTATCGATGCCACGACAACCCTGGTCCCACACATATCTTTGGACTGTAAGACTGGTTTGCCCCAATCCGAAGGTAACACTAGGCCAAAGGTCAGACTGAGCATTACAATCTGGAGCTCAAGACTGGTCTCAGATGTTTAGTTTCCCAGAATCAATTCCTTCGGAGTCAACTGTTGGTATGGATTGAATATGCACACAATTCTTTTCCTGTTTTCCATCACTGGTCTGTCTCCTTCTCAACACACTGGACATTCTGTCCTTATGTCTGTCATAATGCATATATTCTGTTTTATTTTGTAATGCGCATCTCTTTTCTTGTTTCTTTTTCTGTCCTCATGTGTTTCCCTTCCTTAACCAGCCACACCTGTTGCAATTTGCAAATCTTTCACCGGTCCTAGATTATTCTCATAATCATTCATGTGTATGTATACTTGCCTATTTCCCATGCTTCCATGCCAGATTATCTTTGTTCACTTGTGTTTGCTTTCTTGGTCTTTCCTAGTGTTTCTTTCTGTAGTTTTGCCTTTTTAGTTTCCCTGGTTGATGGGATTTTTGCCAGTTCCCTGCATGCATTTACTGCCTTTGTTGGACTACCTGTATATGACCTTAAGCACCATCATTAAAGATTTTGCCTTTTTGAGCTCAGCCTTGTTCCCATCGAGTTTCTCTGCATCTGAGCCTTTGTTTTGTTCCTACCAAAGTTGTCACTAGTTATTCATTAGCTTCATATTGGCAGACATTACAACACAAGCTCACGGTTTTGTAAGGTTCAGTCATAACAGTAATTCACGTCACATTAGTTTTTTTCATTGCCATTGGATGTGGTTTTGTTTTTGAATGAACTGAGCCAATCATTTTTCACATGTTTGCTGTTTGTTTGAGGCTGTCGGATTTTTTTTTTTTGTGAGCACAGGGACAGATGCTACTCCTCTTCATGGAACCAATCAGTGGCAAGGTCAGAGGTCACCGCTATATAAGCTCTGCAGTCAGACATAACTCTTATTTTAATAACAACTAGCAGCAGCAACAAGTATCTGGAGGATTTACACTTGAAGACATTTTACATATACATTTTTGATTTCATACTGTCTCCTGCAGTCATGGCCCAGATTTTACTTAACCGTATGGGGAATGACCACAATGAGTATATCAAGTAAGTATTTGGGAGCCTCAACTAAACTTTTGTTGACTCTTTTCTTCTTGTTGCTCTTCAAAAGAGCATTTTTCTTCATATGTCTTATGTCATCGTGTTTAATAGACTATTCAGAGCCTACACTTAGTGCAGCTAATGGATTTGCTTGAGCGTTCTGTATCATACATTAATATGTGGCACTAAATTGTTCTTAGACCAAGTGTTCAACTGAAAAATCCCTACTTGGACACCATGGAAGAGGATATTCTCTACCACTTCAGTTTGAGCACCAAGACTCACAACCTTCCAGAAATGTTTGGAGATATTAAGGTTTGTGAAATTAGCTCAGATTAAAGAAAATGATTTTGGGTATCCAACTCCAAAAGCTAGAAAACTAAATTCAGGTATCCTTGCTCTCTCTCTGTGTTTTCCATAGTTTGTGTGTGTTGGTGGCAGTGCGACTCGCATGAAGGCCTTTGCCCAGTTCATCCACCAGGAGCTGAAACTACCTGGAAGCCCAGAGGAAATAAGAAATATCTGTGAGGGGACTGATCGCTATTGCATGTATAAAGTGGGACCAGTGCTGTCTATAAGTGTAAGTATTCCCTAAGTTTCAATGGTGGATGCATTGTGCATGTGGACTTTACTAATCATTCATTTCTGTAAGTAATAATTATTTCATGGATGTTCAAAAAAATACTTCCATCCATTGTACGTATTATAGCATGGCATGGGCGTCCCTTCCATATCCATCATGCTACATGAGCTCATCAAACTGCTGCACCATGCCCAGTGTCATGATGTGGTCCTCTTTCGCCTTGGAACATCTGGTGGAGTCGGTAAGAACAGTTGTTGTGTTAAAGGTGACAGAAAGCGTTAGCTTTACCTTTCAGAGTGAACAGAATTCTTCAAGTGATGCATGCCAGTACTTTATTCTGGGTATCAGACACGACTATAATATAGCCCTTTATTGTCTCTAGGTCTGGCTCCAGGGACGGTGGTGATCACAGATAAAGCAGTGGACTACTCCTTCCGTCCCCAGTTTGAGCAAGTGGTTCTTGGTAAAGTTATCACCAGGAATACTGAGCTGGATGAAGGAGTGGCCAATGAGCTTCTGCAGTGCTCTTCGGAGCTTCAAAACTTTCCGGCAGTGATTGGACACACCATGTGCGCCCATGACTTCTATGAAGGTATAAACAGGATGTCATGTTCAGGTTGTTTGTGATCATATTTGGTATTCACCTACAGCACAGGCAAGAACCTCAGCAGGTCACATACATTGCTCAGATAGTGACAGATCCTGTTCTATGTCTCTCTAGGTCAAGGCCGACTGGACGGGGCTCTCTGTTCCTTCTCTCATGAAGAAAAACTAGAGTATCTGAGGGAAGCTTACGAGGCGGGAGTGAGGAATATTGAAATGGAGTCCACCGTGCTTGCTGCTATGTGCCGTGTCTGTGGCCTCAAAGGTATTGTTTTGTTATAAACATTCACACATTCACAGTTTTACATCCTACTTTGCGTACCATCCTTAGCCTACTTTGATACTGGTAAATAATGACATAATTAATTACATAAGTTATATGTCATTATTATGCATAATGACATTTGTAGAAAATAGATGTAGAGAATAGATGACATATGCAGAAAAGTGTCTTGTCTCTACTGACTGATTCTGATTTGACTAACATGAGAACAAAGGACATGAGCTTATACTAAATGACTGTTGACTTATTTATTTTTTCTTCCAGCGGCTGTGATCTGTGTTACATTAC
Organism: Seriola lalandi dorsalis; assembly: GCF_002814215.2. Lineage (NCBI taxonomy): Eukaryota > Metazoa > Chordata > Actinopteri > Carangiformes > Carangidae > Seriola > Seriola lalandi. Next base: position 217,839 of record NW_019524091.1, on the reverse strand, counting down.
TGAACCGCTTTGATGGAGACCAGATCACTTCCCCTCATGATGTGCTGGTGGAGTACCAGCAGAGACCTCAAGTCTTGGTGTCCCACTTTATCAAGAAACGCCTGGGATATATTGTCTGAGACACCTTCATGTTCCATCCCTAGCACAGCATTCCCAAAAGATTGTATATAGCTTTGACTGATATGAGGATATGTAAATGTACTGTACTTAGCATGTTAATATTACACACTTATTTAAAAAGTTAAGATTATTATGATTTCTTTGATGCTTAAATATTGTTGTTTATGTAAGGTAACAGTAATTTTCTAAATATTGTGTTCTGTATGTTGATTTGACATCAACTTGTAACTGCCAAGAGAAGTCGAAGGTTTTTCAAACTCTTGTACTTTATTTGCGTGTTTCAGCTTGTCACCGGGGTGAAGGACAACTGATTACATTTTGGGGGTAACCCAAGTCTATTGCATAATTATTTTAGCTATAACTACAAATCTAACAGATATAGAGACTATTCCAAATCCTATGGGGATGCGTTTCTCCTCTTATATGCTTGTTAGATGAGAAACACTTATTATATAACTTAGTATTTTCTCTTATGATACAAGAAGAGGAAATTACCAGGCACATTATGAACAGGCACTGAACTAGTATATATGAATGTCCAGAGAGGTCATTTTCACCTGTTGGATGTACATGTTTATGCAGTATCATTACTGTATTCCTGTAGCGTATAAAACCTGCAATAAAGGTAAATAATAGTAATTGCACTGTATCATGTGGTGGTCAATACTGTAGCTGCCAATAACGGTTTTCTTTGTACAGTGTGAACTGTCCAACTGTGAATGTGATTCTTACACATTCAGATCAGTAAAATGTATTTACAATCATATAATCTTAATACCCGAAAAATGGTTAGTTTGACTTGATAATATGACCCCAACAAGCCCTTGGTCAGAATTTGAGTATGGATTTTGTGTCTCGTCGAGGTGGTTTGGGGGGTTTGATGACAGACAGAACCTCTTTGGCATATTGGCTGTGGTGCAGACCAGCCTCCCGCAGTGCCTGCTCAACCCGCACTCTTGGATCAGACACAATCTGGAAAACAAATAAAAATGAAAGAAAAAAAAACAGTAAATAATATATTTCTAGCTGTTTCACACTAGATCACACCCACTAGGTTACTATAGTTTGTTTTTATGGTTTATTACATATTTAATACTTGAAACAAGATTAATCACTAATCCTTCATGGTTTGGTACTGGAGGAGAAGATTATCACAGTTTGACAATCATTAGTCATTGCTTGTGTTACACAATAACCACATTCCAACCTGCTCTCCACAATGATGATAAAACCGCAGACCCACACAGACTCTTCAGTATAATGACTGACTTGGTGGCCTTGAGATCAAAGCTGTGTAAACAAGTCTATCAGCCAACCAGCTTGCATAATTTCTCCCACTACAGAGGTCACTGCCCTGTCTCGCCCAAGATGAACCAAAACATAATGGCTTAATATAATCAAGGAAACTGGGGAGAGGAAACTAGGTTCATGCTATGTATGTCATAGATAAGGAGTTTGGGGCAAACAATCATATAGCTGTAGAGCTTTTTAAATCATACAAAAGCTAAAGCTTATATGAGGTTAGACATTATCATACCTCACCTGTGTGTCTGTGTATGTGTTAATACTGTAGAGAGGCCTTTGGAGCTCAGACTCCTTTACATTCAAGTGTCGACTCCTCCAAGCCTCTGTATCTGCCATCATCCTCTCTGGGTCTGCCACTGCCACCACCCCAACCTATGATGAATAGGAAAAAAAACATTTTATATAGTGCTAACATACAATTGTCTGCCATAAGGTGGCAGTGATGCCTCGACTCAGATAAGGATGAGTCCAAGTCTTCCCTTGTGGGTCATTTCAACTGACAGAGTAAATTAGAGTGCTTGAGAGGGTTAAGAGCAGATAATGATCCACCTGCTTTCTGAGAGCTTCCAGACGATTCAGTTTCTCTTCTTCTTCTCTCTGATGCTCAAGCTCCCGCGCCTCTCTCTCCTCCCTGCGCCGCTGCAACATATCTGCCCTAAACTGCACCCTAGAGGGAGCACAGAAGGTGTGGACATTAGACCTAAACAGCCCCTCTCTTCCTTTGCCACTGCAATGACCAACATTACCAATCGTTCTTGACACAGCAAGGCTCCAGGCTGTGGAGGGTTTTATGAAGCTGCCAGAGTGCAGCTCCTCTCCCATCATCTGTTTTTATCGCCTTTTCAGGCTCTCATGATTCCTGATTCTTATTCCAGCCAGAGTTCATTCTCGCAGCCAAAGTCAATACTATTATCTGCTATTAATGCCAGTCTCTGTCAGTGTCTGTGGAGAAATGCTAAACAAATAATACCAAACACAAGATTTTTTTCAAAGGCAGAATTTATTTTTCAAGAGTTACTTAACATCAGGTCGACCTGCCAAATGGTTAGGGCTCCTACCTCAAGGGCTTATGGGTCATTTCCCTATACTCTTCCTGAATGTCCTGTCTGTCGCTACTGATTCTGAATAATAAAGGCAGAAAATGGCCAAAAAAAAAACTTTAAAAATGAGTAACTTAATGTCAGCCTGAATAGCAATGTTTCTGGTTGAAATTTTAAGTGTGTTGCATTTAAGAGGTTGACAAGAATGAGCAAAGAACACAAAGACACTGACACTCTATTGATCTTTTATGTGTATTAATGCTTTGATTGTTGGATTAATACATTATATATTATATACATTTTAAATTAATATGTAAATAAATGATAAGATGCATATTCTGATATAAGTGAAAATGAAAAACGTGTCTGTTATTATAGTAAAAAAAGGTATTGTCCCCATTAAAATCTAGAGATATCAGTAAAATTGTACCCACAGCCAATCAACTTACATACAAAGAAAAAATTCAAATTAGTGTATGGCTGCTAAAGATAATTTGGTACATATATGGTGGTTGGTAGTGAAGCTATAATAAATGCTATAGCAGTATAGTAGTATAGTAGTACATAAGTTATTAACTAATACCTGTTACCTGGCCCACTACTGTTACAGTGAAGCCTAGTATAAACATACTGTAATCAAGTTTATTTGAGAAAATGGAGATAGAGAACAGCCACATTTAATTGAATGGATGAATAGATCAATCAGTGCTCAAATCGATAAACATTGATTGTAAAAGTGTAAAAGCCATTTAAAAAAGTCATAAAAATTACAACAGGAGTGCAGTACTGTATTTGGATGCAAGATGCTGTTTATCAGTCTGCATTGGTTGGTCTTTCGATATTCCAGCAATTTAGTATTGCACTTCCATAAAGTTGGGTGATTCAGTGGTAATATTAAAAACGTCCACGTCTTTCAAATTCCTTATCTTCACTTTGTGATTGATGCTTTCTGGTATAAACTTAAGTCTTCAAGCCAAAGCTGAGATAATGATCGTGAACATCATCATGGTTGTTTTGTCTGATTAGAAAAATCCACAGAAGACATTATACAGCTGCTTCCACACCCTGAGTTGTATTCCCTATGATTGGTAAACTGATTTTGATATGAACCATCATGCTAAAAATTGTAATATAACTGTATATGTTTTTGTAATACACCTGTGACTGTAAGTGGTTGTAAGCCAATATGAAAAAAGCTAAATGCATGTCATGTCATGCTTGGTAATGGGCAATAATGTATTAGCTCTTGGGTCCCACGGTGCAACACTCACCTCTTCTTGTCTCTCCTTGCCTGTTCTTCCATGACGCTCCTCAGATAAGCAAGTCTCTCTTGATCTCTCTGCTCCAGCACATCCCTCCTCTTCTGCTGCTTTAAATAAAACTGCCTGACCTGAGGGAAAAACAACAATTTACAAAGAGTTACGACAAAAAGCTCCCAATAATTTGACTTCCACAGAACTCTTAGGATCGTCATGTCCTATCGATTGTGACAGAGCAGTAATCGGATAAGTGTAAATAGAGAGAATGAGATGATATTTCAATGTCTGGCAGACTAATGTACTAAATTACATGGAATACAATGCAGCCTAAATGCTCTCATTAATCAGAGAGTGTCTCAGATCGCCCATGCTCTCCTAGCAGACCCCTGAGGAGAGAGTTAATTAAACAGTCAGACACACACACACACACACACACACACACACACACACACACACACACACATTCTGGTGTAGTTGTACCAGTGAGGACAATAACTAAACTGAATGATCAAAATACCCAGATAATTGTACAAATGTATCTTTTTAAGTTTGATCTCCACGTGTGCCCACAATTAAATACTTAAGACAGCGTAGCCAAAAATGATGAGCAATTTGAAGCTAGTGTAATTTTATCAAATTGACAACCTAGTGATGGTTTTAATTTAGACAGACCCCCTGATGTCACCAAAGATAATGTGTTTTTATCTATCTAATTCAAGCAAGTTATTTAAATGTTTCCAGAAGTTTAGGACAGCTACGTGACAGCTACATAGCAGTACCAGTGCTTCTATTCTAATAACTTTTCAATAATAGGTTCTTTTCCATGAGAAGTCACTTATACACTCATTCACACACGCACCAAAAGCTTATATGCCACATTTATTTTGTTTTTGAGGAGTTCTTTCTTTTCTGTGAAATCACTGATATGTGTGCCGAGTGCCTGGGATCAAGCTGAGCCAATATGACTAATTTCTTTTTTTAACTTATGAGGCTATTTTCTTGGCACGCCATAGACATCCATCTAAACCTCACTCATCTATACCTATTGTCTCCCATTTTAAAATTTAGCGGATAATTCCTGCTGAGGACAGTCCTGTGTTTTTGGTTGACCAGGTCCTCTCCATTTTGAGCTGGCTGTGGGCTGTGGGCTGGCTGCATGATAAAGAAGTATTTGAATTTAAAATAAATTACCTTGTAATAAGTTATGCACACAATATATGGATCTTGTAAGCACAGGATAAAAAATGCCATCTATCATCTAGAAAGAATATTTACTGTAATATCTCTTATACAATAATGTATTAAATCAACTCAGTTTTTTTTCAAAAATTGTGTTTTCTCCCTGGTAACACAGAGAATCCTTTAAATCCAATTAATGGAATTATACAAATGAGTGAGATTTTAACTTGATTCATGTGCATAAGGGTTGATATTAAGAAGTGCTTTGTGATGGGTTTGATGAAGGTGAGATTACCTTTTCTTTCTGCTGTGACCTGATGGTGGTCTCCCTCTCCTGCTCCCTCTTTAACCTCACCTCTTCCTCCGCTTGTTGTCCAGCAGCTATAGCTGCCTCCAGCTTCGCCACCTCCTCCTGCTGGGCCCGCCACCGCTGCAGCTACAAACACACATGCAAATACACATAGAGGAGAAACAAAAAGCAGATTATTGTCCATCAGAAGCTGTCTTGAAAGAATAATTCATTGGGAGACAACCAGCTGAGCCCCACTGCCATGGTGCCAAAGTGTGGCATGAACTCTTGAAGAGGTGTCACAGCCGTCTTTCACACTTTGTGTTAGATCACCTCAGGACCCCTCAAAGCAGTGAATCTTAAAGAAAGCCTGTGTGTTTGAGCCCTATCACAAACAGTTATGCAGCAGCCGCTCTGCGGTGAGCAGGGTATTAAATGCTGCATTCCAATGGAGCAGACGGACTCACAGATCTATCAGAGGAGAGCTCAGGAATCCCTGCAGGACTAAACTACAAATTAACATGGTCTCACACACATTAGCACCAGCGGTATCATCAAGTCATTCATAGATCATCATCATACTTGACGTCTGCCTGAGAAAAAGCAACAGCTGTGTGTTTGAGAGATAACTTTAAACGATCCAGCCTCTAATCAAATTCCAGCTTCCAGTGTTGACGCTGGTGATACAACATGCTTCTTTAGTCGCTCTCTATTCTCTTTCTTGACCAGAAGAGCAATCCTGAGCAGTGACAGAGAGTGATGACTGAGTAACGATGGTGAAAGCACTGCGACAATGTTTATCCTGCTATGTATGCTATGTGTCACTGTTTTTCAGTTATCTTGCACTGTCCATTTGTCCTGTTTTGTACTTCTGCTGCTCTCTCCCTTCCACTGTTAATGTGTAATGTGCACTTGTTGATGTTGGCGTTGATTCAAGTACAGCCTTATGTAATAAAACCTTGTGATTGTGAAAGGTCACAGTAATGATTCCAGTGACTACTGGTGTTACCCTGGGGCAAAACACTGGACCCATACAAAAGCTCATTAGCACACTCAATTTAAATATAGATTGAAAAGATGTCTACTAAAATGCCTTAGTCTTTTTTTTTTTTTTTTACTTCATTTTTGGCCATAAGGAAAAGTATTCAGTGTATAAAACAAACCATAAAATTTTGAGAAATGAGCAATGCTAATGTTATGTGCTCTAAGTGTTTAGGCTTTATGTTTCGTTTCCCAGTTTAATACTGAATTTCCCCCCCTGGAAAAATAAAGACTTAAATTATATTTAAATGGTGTATAGAATCAACCAGAAAGGTATTAAATCTGAAATATATAATAAGTCATATATAGGGTTTCAATACGCATAAACCATCCATATTTTGGAGCTTCGTGGCAGTGTAGTGGTCGCAGATACTGACCATGTAACTGCAATGCCACTCTTTTGATTCTAGCTGGGGGTCATTCCTACACATAACCCATACTCTCTGCTGTCTTACTTCTTGTCATGTCTCTACTGACAAAAATGGATAATAAATATTTTACAAATATCTATATTTCAATGTCATCATCTGACATCTCCACTGCTCAGTAAAAATTCTGTCTCATAGAATTCCTCAATCTATGTAACCAGAATACAAATCAAATGATAGATTTTTTTATTTTTTAATACAGAAAAAGAAGCACACATAATTAAACCATCTATCAAGCTCCTGTCTGGCCCAGATATGACACCTGCATATTTGCTGTAGTGAACCATGTGCAGTAGAGTGTGTCAACAACCTGCTGGGTGGGTTTGAAAGGCATACTGCATGTTTTGAGACATACAAACATGTGACTGATAACACTATCTTTGTTTTTTTCCCCACAGCCTCATAAAGCTCAGTTGTAGTTTTCAGTTGTAGTGTAAGGTCATGTAAGGAAACCAAATAATATTAAATGTATCTTTTAAGCTTAGATCCACTGTGAACACAGTGAGATCCACAGTGACTGAATGTATTTTGTATGTCTTTCTTGTTTAGGCAGAGATGAAAAGACATTTTAGGGAGCACAAAGGGAATAAAATGGTCATTATGTACAGTCTACAGTAATTTGTCACTGGAATCTCATTTTCTGTGAATTCAAAAGGAAATGGGACACCATCCTTTTTCATGGCAGCAGAGAAAAGACTGCAGAGATGTCAGAATAACAAAAGAATAATAGCCTTTTTATCTGCACACTGCAGCCTGCTAAAATCCTTTGTTAATATAACTGTACAGTTAAAGTAATGTCTTCTGTCAGGGGGGCGTTGCAGCAGCCATCAGAACTTTCAATTGCAGGTCATTTAATAACAAAGTTGTGATATATAACAGATGGGTGAAACAGATTAGATATGACCAAATGCAAAGCTACAAATCTCGAACCAGAATCATCGCTGTGAATTAGAACAGCAAACTGGGGAGAATATGTGATATATTTATAAGAACAGTAACACTCCTCCATCTTAGCGACCACTCTGAGTGGCATTAATGACACGTGAGATCTACTGGATCTTTAAAGGGATAAGAAATAATGTCCATTAAGAGTTGAGAAAAATGAAACCATGCAATTATCTTTGTATTTTCACAGCTTGCACAAAAGGAATGTTCCTCAGGGCCATAACAGGTACATCAATTTGTAGAAGAAAAATTATACATATATGAGCAATTACCTCCTCAGAGGGTTGTCAACTGAAACACTGAGTGGCCCACGCACTACCTCAACTTAACTCAAATCTGCTGTGTCCATTCGGCCACCAGAGGGATGAACAGCTATCCTTGTTCTTCATCAACACTCAGTGACGGGGGATTTGCTAATACAGAGTCGCTAGAGAATACTGCAAGAAGGGCCCACAGATCAACTCAGTGTAAGTTGATCTGTAATAGTGCTGTTTATATTGCTCTGTAGTACTAGTACTCTGGAGAGCAGGAAATGAAAAATGAGCTCTTGCAATAAAAGAAAATCCCCCATCTTATATGAAAATCTTTCTTCTTTCAATGGTTATGTCATTTGTCCTGTTGGTCTGCTCATCTCTTTCCCACCTGAAAATGTTGGAACAATCTGCCATCCCTCTAGGCTTTATTTACTCATGTGGAAAACACAATTGCTCATCAAAGATGCCTGGGAGGGAGATATAAGTGGGAGGCAAAATGAAAGCAAGGACAGAATAAAAGGCTGGAATGAACAGTAACACCAAGAACAATGCCAACTAATTACAGCAGCCAGAACACTGCAGAACAAACAGCTGATGACTTGAAAAGAAGCATCTGTCTTTCAGTGATAAATTGGAATGAAATAAGCCATGTCTCATGCATGAAATGTTAACTAGTTATCTTAATCATCCATTTCATTTTACCTTTGACAATAAACACCCTCTTCATTTCCTATACTGTCCATCACACCTGGAGCCTTCTGAAATGAAATAACTGCTATATGATCCGTCCGTGTCCAGACACATGAATCCAGCCAGTCATCTTTGCATGGCCAATCTGAGAGGCTGTGGTCTGTGTAACAGTCTTGCCCTTTCCCAAACAGAGGGATACAAGCTAACTCTGAGATCAATTACCCTGGATTTCTTCCCACTAGATGTCCCTCTGAAGTGTCACACAGCCTCCCTCCCTAATGAGGTCAGAACCAGACCAGCACTGACCAGAACTTGTCCAATATATGCTCTCATCTAAATCCACGGAGGCTCGGAGAATACGAGATGTGGAGAGTTGTTATTTGCATAATCACAGCTAAAAAATATAACATATTATTTACTGCTTTAACCGACAAGTACCATCACAGCAGCCCTTTAGCTTCTTAATCTTTTTCAAAAAGGTTGTGGCTTAAACCAGTTAACATTGGTGTAAACTGTTGCAAGAGGACCTCAATTAGATTAGTTCAGTTATGTCATTGTAGCAAAGCATCATCTAGACCAGTGATTCCTAACCTGTATTGTTTAACATGTCCCCACAGCTCTATCAAGCCCCCCTTCATTCAAATGTTCTTATGAAGGGATTATAAACTTGATGTACCAATTATATTAAAGTGGATATTGTTGTTAATATAAACAACACAATATATTTCAACTGTTTATCCACTACTTTTAGCTATTTCGGCTGTTTATCCATACTTTTAGTTAACTATTTTATCTATATCTATATTTTCAAATCAAATCACAATTTCTATTATTTTAGTTGCATTATTTGACTTTAGTTGATTTAATTGGTTAAGCTTTCCACTTACCTCCTGTAAGAGTATCCATCTGTGTAAAATATACTATGAAGAATCAAGTTAAATATGTGAACTGATCCTTAGTTAAAGATCATGATGATTACCTCCATAAAATCCATGAAATTAAATATAAATAAAGTATATAAATTTGATACATTTAGAGGTGACCTGTCAGCTACATTGCCCTAGCCTTCTGCCAAATCATATTTATGCTACACAGCACATACAATACAATAAAAATTAAATTTAGAGCATAGAAAGGAAGTCGATCTCAAGAGGGGTGAGAGAGTCAGGAGAGTTGCTTGGGTCAGAGGGAGCAGCTGCAGAAAACAAAGCGTTAAAGAAGCAGATGCAACGGGAGGAAATCCATCTTGTCTCACCACTGTGTCGCTGTGCTCTATTGATAAAGGTAGGGGAAAGAAAAATTGGATGCAAACAGGCGTCCATCTGAGCCTCCACACAAACTCAAATATGTGCCCATGCAATGCATAAACAAAAAATGTGGATCTAGAAAAGTTAAGGGAATTAAAATGTCTGTGATTTTATTTTTCTTATTGCCTCAGAGAGCCATGAAAATAAAAAATGTGTTTGCAATAGTGAGAGGCTTATGTTTATATTCTGCTGCAGGTTTATTCTAAATTACTAAAACTCAAAGACCCCTTGTGTTTTCAAAAATACTTTAAAAAAGAAGCTTGCAGAGGCACACTGCTGTCTTGAATAACATAGTCCATCATTTTAAAAACCTGTGATGCTTTTTTGCAAACACAACTTTGTTGTGCCACTGCCATTGCAGCTGTATCAGAAAAAGCTCCATTCTGACAGAACTGAATGTGAAGTGATCATTCCCCTTGAATTTGCTTCCTCACTTACATTAGTAGTAAATGGCAATGAACAGCAAAGGATAAAGAGAAAACAGTCCAATTACCTGCATAATAAAAGCAAGTCAACAAATCCCCTCCAACATAATGTATAATGTGAGCTAAATTGAAAGAATTTGCAAGCTGTTGATTGTCTAGGAGCATATTACTTTCAGGTGTTACAGCAAATGTGTAGCAAAACAGATTAAAAGAGACTTAAATACTTTAAAAAAATGTTTTTCAAGTATAATTATGGCAATAGGGAAATAATACAATGATGTTATCTTACTCAAACTATCAGGAAGTCACTGGCCAAGATCTTCTTTCCTACTGAGACTGCTTAAGCACATGAACAAAAGAATAATTACTTAATAACTAATAATAACTTTTTTCTTTTCTTTTTTACTATCTACACTCCACAACTGAGTAATGTGCCCTTCACTTTCTTGTCCTTTGTACATGCGGCTGTTTAATGGTGTAATTCCACTTGAGATTGTATTCCTTGAGAATGGCACCTTTATCCTTGAAGATGAGGCAGAAAGTCTTCACATTAAACTCCATGGAAAAATAATCAATTGCCAACCTCTTTTGAAATTGTCTTCCGGTCCAACAATCTTGTTTTAGATTTAGAGGAAGAGATCTCAGGTACGCTGCAGTAAATAAGAGTGCTGCTGTTCATACCTTAAGTGTTTATGTTTACAAGCTGCACAGTTAGGCACAGCTTGAGAAATTAAGAAATCAAGAGCCACTTTTTAATTCCACAATTTTGCAGCCTTGCCACAAAATTAAATGATAGCAGTAAAATAAAAGACTGGGGGAAAAAATGTGATTTGTGTGCAGGCCAACTGCTGTAACTAAGAGAGAGATTGTCATATATTGTTTTCCCCATTGTCCTAACATGGGAACAAGGTCCCAGCAGTAGGGTTGTTGGTTTGTTAGTTCACCACATAATAAATACACATTTCTACACTACCCAACTATGTTCAGCAAACTAAGCAACTAAGTTCAACCGGACATGGGTTGTTATCCTCACATAATTTGAAAAATCTAGGCTCAGTGGGGATGGCCCTGACCAATTCTACTTCAGTACATCAGAATGTCTTGTTATCTGATCAGCCACAGAATATAAGCATCTTCTTTTTTTTTTGACTTGCAGGCAAGGAAAATTCAATTCATACAGCACTGCATTAGTAGCACATGGATTTGTTCACATGAATAAATTGTTTGTTGTGTGAATGTGAACTAGCACCCCTCAGAGACAGCAACATCATGTTTGTGAGACCATCTTTAGTAGCTTGTTTGCATTCACAGCCCATCCCAAGTGGCAGCTAAAGCGAGAGATGCTGTCAGGCAGCCTGGTGTAACATGCAACCTCGTCAGCAGATATACTGTACAGAAGCAGGTAGTCAGACAATGCTGCCTGTCTGGTGCCTCACCAGCTCTCACTGCAACTACAAGATTCTCATATGTTCTTTTGAGGAAAAGGATTTGATGTTAAATATTCTGTAAACCTTCTCAATTCTGACGAATCCACCAGGAGTGTGAGTGAGTGTCACTTATAAATAAGAACAGCAGAGAAGTACACCACAGAGTCATACTGGGTAGGCTGCGGAAGAGGGAAAAAGTATGAAATTGGAGTTATACACATACTTCCTTGTGGGACTAAATATGGGTTGCAGACACAGAACTGCAGCATAATTTTCAACATAAAAAGTGCCGTCTCATAAAGTTGGAAATGTTGCTAAACACGTGACAATTCCTGGTGTGAAGGTATAATAGGCACTAACCTTCTCTCTGAGCCGCAAGCAGATGTCCTGCTGGTTCTGGCGGTCTCTGTGGAGCTCCAGCTCCTCCCGGTGGGTATGTCTTGCCTCTTGTAATGTGACCAGGGCTCTGGCCAGTAGCTCTTCCTGGTCCCGTTGCCACTGCTGGGTCACTACGCTCAACTGTACCTGGGTGAAGCGCTCCCAGTCCCACACACGTTCATGCTCCATCTTGAAGAACAACAAACATGAAGACGGCATTGTTTATCTCATGGGGTATTAACAGGTATAGTGTATTAGTTGGTCTTATAAGTACTGAACAACTTCAGCCCAAATGGCAACACTGCTGTATTGTACATAGCGTCTTATCAAATTGATGACATGCAAACAGAAATCCACAAAGACTCCTACATGATACATTACACTGTCTATAATAATGGCAGCAGGACCATAGGGAAAACTCGGTGTCAGGTCTAGCTAGGCTCATGTATAAAATGGTCATTCTCTCCTGGCTCTGAAATATCCTGAAGGAAAACAGTCCTCTTCTGTGTGAGGGCTCCCTGTAGCTATTCATCATTGTGTCAGCACTCACACAGGCTGCATCACTTGGCTGCTCCATTGGAACAGAGGGAATGATATTCATCTATGGGCTAATAGCGGCTAACTGACGGTGGGATGGCATTAGACGGCTGACTGGTTTTATTGAAAATGAGTGAGCTGACAGACGTGCCAACGGAACCGAAGTGCCAGTGGCAGTCAAGCAAATCCTGTTTATTAATGCACAACTTTGGAACTTGAGGAAGATCCACCCTTTGTTCGTCACTTTCTCCTTCACTACCCTTGCCTTTGTTTGGTTGTTAGGAGAGAGTAAGCCTAAACACAGCATGTGTCTGCATACATGTTTTCATGTTTACCCTTGATATGCAATGTGTGTTTGCACACAGTGCAGCATGCACTTTAGCTAACATATTACTCACAGAATATATGTGGAAGCATGTACTGCACCGTGTCTACAGTGCACACTTAAAGTGACATGACACTTCAGCTGCTGCATCCACATTCCCTCTGTGGAGTGCTGTCTCCATGAGGACTGAGAAGTACAAGAAAATAAAGAAAAAATAAAAATGGCTCCCTGCATATAGTCAGAAAAGGTAAGAAGTATGAATTATTTCCACTACTGCCCTGGAATATTATGAGGGTATTACTGTGAAATCCTGCTGGTACTCTGTTGGCCTCCCACTTGTTATGAGAGTACATCAAAGAGTAAGTCACAATAGACAATAAAAAGACCCATCCAGCAGAGGGATATCTCCACACTAAGCTAGATGGAGTACCACCATCTGACTCATTGAAACTGAGAAACTGGTTCCACTTACGGTCATCAAAAAGGGACACAGAAACCATGCCTGCACACTTGCTGTGGCACTTTGTTGAGGCAGTAATATGTATTCGGGTTGTGATTGCAGGCCTTCGTCAAACAAACTGCTGAAAGAAATTATTTTATTCAAATATTTTGGGATTAAGAGAACAAAGTAAGTCAATGTCACTAATGTAACTCAGTCTCCAGTCAAACCGTCTGCTTCTGCTCTACTTTCATTTGGATATTTCTATGCAAGATCAAAGAAAGAAACTGAAACGAGAATTTCACAAAAGCAATATTTCTTCAAAGGTCTCAAACTATTCCTCTGAAACTGCAAGGTATTGAGGAGAACATAGGAACTGATTTATAACCAAGGCTCTTAAATTGTTACACTGCACAAACCCTTTAACTGTGGTAATATGTCACCTGCTATCTAGATATGACAAAAAGCAGGTTTAGCTTGCATTAGAATTAAAAGAAAACTGACAAAACCAATGGAAAATGATCCTATCATCCTGCAATGATTGCACACTGATGGAACTAAATGGCAGGTGAGCAAAATATTACGGCTCAAGCAGGAACAACCCTCAATGCTCTGAAGTGAAAAACCTTCATAAGACAGGTTAGAGCAAAGGCAATTACTAACAGAACGATTCTGTAATTAAAGTACAACCTATAGAATTTCAACCCACATGTCTGCTAGAGCAATGGGAATTATTTCTTTCCCACACTAAATACGCGGGAAATATCTGCCCAAAGCAGACTAAGCTCATTTCAAGTAGCGAACCAACATCTGAGTTTACTGGATACTAATCTGGATACTAATCAATGTCATACTTAATTTAGATTTCAGATACAGAAAATGCAAAAAAAAATTATTAAATATAATCAAGATTTTTTTCCAAATACTGAAAGCAGAATAGCATGTATGCGCTTAATCAGTGGGGTTTCAGCCAACCAATTTACAGTTCTCACTGATTATTCACTGCACGCAAGCCATCTTAATTATGACTAATAGGTGAATTAGGTGGAGTCAGCACTACATCATCTCTGAGTCTGTTTCTGAGGAAGTGTGGAGAGTATAAAGAAAGACTGTTAACAAACACATCCCTTCTCCTTGTAACCTCCCTCCAACACTAAACGATCACAGCTCTAAATGCAGCACCCAGCTGGAACTGATATGAGGACAGTGTCTCTGAGTGCAAGGAAGGAGGGGAAGGAGAGAGGGGCTGGCGGTTGTCATGGCGATGCTAGGCTGTGGGGTGAGCGAGCTGTCCACAGTGGGTGACATGGCACATCCTGCAGCGTGCTGAGCGGATCATTGTCCAAGCTTATCTGTGTGTCTGTCTGCTCGGTTCAGGGTACTGAGCTACATTGATCGGGGAGTCTGGGACTAACACTGAAGAGCTGCTTTATACTGGGAAAGGGAGTTACATTTTAAGAGGAGCATGTGTGGGAGTTTGTTTATCAATATACAGTGTCCCACTGGATAAATCTTGCTCTTTATCAATACACTTAACTCTCTCGCTCAGTGGTCAGCAGAGTAGGTAGCTCCCATGTGAGAATGTAACTGTGTCAATGTGAAAAAGAGAGCTAAAGTACAGCTGTAACAATCAATAATTGTCAATTAATCTGTCAAAAACTTTGTTGATTAATCACTTTGTTGTTTAGTGTATAAAATATCACGAAATTGTGAAAAATGTCAATCACAAATTGACGCAACAGTTTCAAATCTTTTGTTTTGTTTGATCATCAATTTCACAACCCAAAGATATTCAGTTTATCATATACCATATATCATACCATAAATTCGAGAGGCTGAAACAAGCAAAGTTTCGGTTCTTTTGTTTGAAA
This sequence comes from Seriola lalandi dorsalis, assembly GCF_002814215.2. NCBI lineage: Eukaryota > Metazoa > Chordata > Actinopteri > Carangiformes > Carangidae > Seriola > Seriola lalandi. The sequence continues at coordinate 202,580 of NW_019524091.1, read as the reverse complement.
AACAACCTAAACAATTCTTTGATTTCATTATTCGAACAATTAGATACATTGCATATTTTCTCTTTGACAGACTTAGTTCTTCTGTTTAATAAACAACAAAATCAATAATCTTTTTCCAGTGTACTGACCAGCTCTTGTCTAGTTTTCTCAGGGAAGAGTCTTTGCAGCATGTCCATGAAGAGTGCTCTGTGGTTGGGTATGTCATGGGTGTACTCAAACAATGTAAACTGGAAGCGTAGGTGGTCATCTGGATACCAGCCACAGAACCTGAAACAGATTCCAATGTAGAAAATAAATGACCATAAAGCAAAATAAATAATAAATGATACACTATGTTCCCCTTCCTTCACTTCACTTCATTTCCATTACACATTGATTAATTACATACTAGTCATAGAGGCAAAAGTTTTATATAGCGACCATATGGAAATAAAAATCAAGTTATGAAGTGGCTTTAAGATACTGATATAATCAACCTCCTGGTGAGGAAGACTTGTCTTGTTCAACAGCCTGCCTCCGGGGAATAACGTGACTGTGCCTCCATATGCTGTCAACATCCTGCTGAGTTTTCCATTTTGATCTGCTAAGTTACACCAGAGTTCTTCCTGTGCATGTATTTATCAAAATGGATGGCTGAAAATCATTAAAGGCTATTTCTATCATGACTAAGTAAGATATTTGAGGGATTGTCATCATATACATATTTGATGTTAGCTCCAAAAATCACTACAATTTTCTCCTTCAATCAATGTGTAAGCACTTACAGATATGAAAAGGTTCAAAGCTGAACCTTACTAGTCTAGAGGCCTACCTGTCAGTTCTTTGCAGTTGTTCTTGAAGACACTGCAGCCTGCTCTGGTATCTGTCTGACAGGGAGTGGAAGGCCTGGATCAGGGAGTCCATCAGCTCTGGGTAAGGGCAGTCTGAATTCAAAACCTCCTCTGGAATATTTTCAATGTTCACCAGATTATCCGAAGTACTAGTAAGATATTTCTGCAGAGGACAATGCAATCATCGTTGAGATATGTAAGATAAGTTACTTTGGTGACAAAGTGTAGTAATTCCATTTTGAGCAGAGGTGTTAAAATTGCTGTAACAGAAGCAGGATATCTACAGTATAACCTTACCTCCAAGCCAAGGCCCAAAATCTCCTCCTCCAATGCTAGGAACTCTGCATGAAGTTTTGCAGTAATGCCATCTTGCTGGTCTTTTACAAAGTGTATCTGGTAATTCAAGGACAGAACATGGAAATATCTTAAATACAGGCTTAGAAAACAAACATGAAAGCCATACAGTCTGACTCCACACTGTCCAGGGAAATCAAACTGGTAAGTAGAAACTGTCACCTCAATATTAAATGGGCTAAATTGTTTTGGGCAAACAAAGCTACCATTCTTGCCCTGAGTATCCAGGAATCCCTCTGATATCCATAATGCTTTGAGAAAGACTCTGATAGAATTCCTGCAGCTTAAACAAATCTGGGACTTTAGGAATACACAGAGACTCAAAAGATCACAGCTATCTACTGTAACACTTTTCCGCACTCTCATTATTGCTATGTCTGCTCACATCAACAGTACTGGTTGAACACAGGTCCCTTCTGTTTTCACAGACATGTAGATTTAGAAACATTTATCATCAGAGTGAATCAGTATTAGTAAAACAGCTACTTAGAAATGGAGACAATGCTTATCAGATAATTAGGTCTATTTCTGAGTTTCCAAAAAGGAATGTAGAAATTCAGATTAAAAATGGAAGTAGCAGTTTTTATTCATACAAACAGTACATTGGTAGAATAGCTGCATTAGTATTTTAAACATTTGTGTGAATAGACCAAGTTGTGGAAGAGTGGTGGAAGTTAGAACAACATAGTTTATGTTTATGCATCTTTCTAATTCTATGAAAATGTAAACATTTGGTTGTGAACTATTAAAAACAATGGTGGAAAATGTGAAATGGTCTGACTCCTCTGGCCTTCGTGGCTTTTCAGTTTTTGGTCCAGCACTCCCACTGAAGACATCATCTCAGGTTCCCATAGTTTCTTTTCCAGAATCTAGTTGTTGGCCTTCACAATGTGATCTTATGCCCACCTGTCTTCTTCTTGTCCAAACACTTCAGCAGAGTTGACTGCAGACAACAGCTATGGCTAAACAGAAATACTAACCACTTGCTCACTCACTCACTCACCCAGAGTAGTGGACTGTTTCACTAGACTTAAGTACTTTACAAACTCACCAATATCAACACTGCGTTTTCTATCGTTTTTCATTGGTAAAATATATGGTAAAATTAAAGATAACTCCTGATATTCATGTTTTCTAAAAGAATAGAAAATCATCCATGTGATGCCACTTCAGTATATTGTTGTGACTTCAGATAGTGGTAGTTAAAAGAGTGCTTGTCTTTTTTATTCCATGTCTTCTTCTTCCTTCTTCCCTGGCGACTATATTACCCACAGTGCAAGTCAACCGGCAACAGTTGTTTCAGAGATTTGGGTTTTCTTACGCTAACAGCAGAGGTGAGGAGCTGCCTACAGAGGTCTGGTAAGTTGACTTCTTTCTAACTCCACATCCCCAGATTTTTTTTAAATTTTCAAATTAGTCTTCATCCCCAACTGACGCTGTCTTAAGTGTCATCACTTGAGGCAATTTATCAGACTTCTTGCAGCTCCCTCTGGAGCACCAAAGAGCTTTATACACCTTTTATCACGTAAGCAATAACACTCCTCAAGACCTGCAAACCGATTCAAATGTTAATGTGTTTTGTGAATGACTGAACATTCAGCCAATGTGAGTCAGAAAAACAACATCAGATTCATAGATGTGCATCATGTTCTGACTACTAAATATTTTGCAAATGTTTTGCAGTACATCAGTCATATAAAGGTAAAAGTAACAGTAATAATATGGCCAAAGATATAGCGAGAGATTTCAGCATTCCACAACTCTGGATAAAAACTGCAAATATATAAGGAAGGCATGAGAATGTTTAACAGGTTGGTGGATCTTATGCTCCTTGTGTGCACTATACACACTGCATCTTCCAGCTGGGGAAGGAACACCATGGGATCCTTCAAGAGGATCAAGAGATAAAGAATGCTAGGGCCTGAGAATGCCTGCTTTGCTTCCCACAGTGTCATTGCACCCGTTACCAAGATAACCAACATGTAAGGATCATGGAGACAGTGTCACCCACCCTCTGTTGAAATGTTGGACTGCCCTGCTCTTTTCTAAGTCTGCTACTCTTCAGGTTATAGATCATATACTATTGGAGCTGATGTCCAAATGTATGCAGAAAATACAGGAATAAATATATGTGAAAAACTGTGAAGCAGCTGCTCTTAAACTTAAAGTTAATGGAATTGGTTACAAAGATTCTTGTTTGCATCTTGCATGTAAAATAAAAAGTCATGTAAGTTGTTGCAAAAACAAAATTCAGTATAGATTTATTTGAAAATATGTGACACCTGAAGCTGTAAAGACTCTCTCACATATAACACACTACTGAACCACTTGTTCTCTTACCACTGACACAATGAAGCCTGCGCACTGTGTATATAAATAATTTGTACTAGTTTTCTGGGAAAATCTTCACAATGCTTTTTAATACACAAAATTGTTAGAGGATTAGCATTTCCCCCATTTACCACATTCATATTTAAGAAAAAAGGTGGGGAGAGATTAAACAGCTCATTGTTGTTGCAAGGCTGAAAACATCTTTCGGCTACACAGCCTTTACAGCAAGAGCTTCCCAGTCCTGGAACATACTTCCATTAAATATACAATAAAGCAACTCTTACCCTTCCTTTGCATATAATCTTAAAACCTGATTAAAAAGAATCCAGACCTGTTATCATACCTAGTAACTGCATGCTTGCCTTCTCGGCGCTCACTTTGCGTATTTCAAAGTGATGTTATCTTTGTCTGTCTTGTAGATAATCTGCATATCTCTTTTCTCTTTTCTCAGAGAACTAATTAATTTCAGGAAAGCTAAGAGAAAACTCACCTGGTACAAAACTTAATGATCGAGGAGAAATACCATTTGACCATTCATAACCGATAGAAGTCTGGAAAATGTTGGAGACAACATGATAATGCATGGTGTCAAAACAGTTCACAATATTTAACAGCCATTAACATGGCATGGGGTAAGTTTCCCTCATACTGTACTTTTTGATTCCATTTATTAAGTAGAGTGTAACAAAGTACCAGTCTCTTTCAGATTCTTTCTTTCCATCGTTTTCATTTAAAACACCCAGGGGTGGACGTGTAATTATACAGCACCTGAGAAGGGTCTCTCTCTCTAATTTCTTGTGAGTCAGAGAGTGAAGCAAAATGGTGAAATCAGAAACTAAACAAATTGAGAAAAGACATGAAAAAAAAAGGAAAAGACGAGCAGGGCAGGCATCGTGGCTTGGTGTGTGTGTTTTCTATTGTGTCCATGCAATCAGGTGGGTAGGAGCTGTGGGCCAGCACAGTAGAGGGGGGTCATGGGAAAGAAACAAGCATGAGCGAGCCACACAGAAGAGACAAAATGGCTGGCAGACAGTTCTTTCCAAGTATGGCCTGTCTTTAAAGACCCCTGCTTACTCCTTAATCTCACCATTCATCTCTCAAGCTTGCAAAAAGCCTCTGAGAGTCAAAGGCAGAATTGGTGACTTAGGGACTGTGGATATCTAACAAACAGGAGATTCATGGACAGTGAATACAACACTGTGAGCACGCTGAGTGAAGAAGCAGGAGGGTGGTTTCATTTAAACTTCTGTTTGCAGGATGGACTGTTATGGTTTGGTACCAACAGACAGTGAGCACAGCTAAGATTCATTATTGAAGGCTTTCGGTGTACGGGATAAAGGGGGATAAAATATTGCCAAATGGTTCACTAACAAATAGGGACATGAGTTGCCAAATGCAATTTAGTATTAATTTAGTATTATTAATGCTGTCATTCTGCTAGCTTTCTACAAATTAAGCTTTGTTAAAGCTTGTCTTTACCAAAGTTACTCTGATGACAACAGTGGACATTCAGGTGTATCTTTATTTCATATTATAGAGATACCTGTTGTATTACTTGTTTCCAGCTTGATGGATGGGCAGTGAGCTTCTGATGTTGTACTTCACCCAGTCTGAAGCACAGGTCATGCCTTAGCTGATGAACAGGCTCAACAGTAGCTATCCTGAAAGCCTCCCGCTCCCTCTTAAGGAACAGCTCTAAAACCCCAAAACACACAAAGATACATATTATTACAGTACTCATAAACTGCTGGTGATACACAGGTACTGTTTAAAAACTGTTGATGCTGTTACCATAATCTTGAAGTGAGAAGATGGCAGTGTCTGTTCTACTATTCGGCCTGATCTGCTCCAGAAAATCACAGATGTCACTCTCAGCCTTCTCCCTGTTTCATGGGACAAGAGAAAGACGTATTAAATACAACAACAATACATTAGCTAATTTAGCTAATAATTTACAATATTAGATAAAGATGAAGAAAGAAAGATAATGGCACTCTGTGTAACATTAGTTAGAAGTACAGCTAAGCTAACATTAGATACGAGGACATTGCCAAACAGAGACTGCAATAACTGAATATTTTTTTGACCACTTGGGGGAAGTGGAAACAAGTTGTGACCACAGCATTTACATACTATCATCACTTTTTAAGTAGATGTGGCAAACTTGTTGGAAAATAGTTGCTCAATTGCACATGCAGCTGTTATGGAGCAACATAATCATTTATTAGGAGTTATGTTTTTATTCTACACTATATGAGTGGTGAGAGAAAAAACAGAAACAGTAAGGTTCCAACTACACAATTAAGCAATGAACTGAACACACTATATAGCTCTGTAAAGTCACAGGTTCAAGGGATAATTCTCTGTAGCTTTCTTTACTATGAGTAATCCCTTTTGCATTGTCGCATTGATTTCCATTGTCATTTTGTTACTATAAAAATATTGATTACAGCTACTTTTAAACTCTGGTCATCTTAACCTACATGGTATTTTGTTTTTCTTTCTGAGCAGCCTACTGTTTGCTTGTTCCCCATCAGAACCCCACCTGCAGCTGAGATGACCTCGCATCGTCCTGATTGGCTCCATACAACCAGTGGTGCACAAAGTACTCCACAAGTATGCATTCTAAATATACATAAAGAACCAAAGGTAGATGGCCAATTTCAGAATAATTCATTAATTCATTTGTTGATTATATTTTTATCATCTGAATTGAAAAAGTAACTTGTAAATAAAGCCATCAAATAGATGTAGTGAAGTATAGGATGTGTATAAAGTAGCATTAAATAGAATAATATATTAATAACAAGTACCTCAAAATTGCTTAGTTACTTCCAACCATTGCATAGAGTTACTGCTAAGAGTATGTTTTGTAGGTATGGGGGTGGGAAGAGGGGGCAAGATGTCTTGTTACTATGGGCAGTATTGCACTAACCGGCCTATGGAGGGAGCTATAGTAATTGTTTACATCTTACTAACTTGCCCAGAATATGTGAATAAAGGAAGAGTAACCATAGCAATATAGTTGCTTGTTTTGACAAGGTGGCTTTTGAATCCCAAGGTAATTTAACTAGATATATGTGTAGAGAGCTGCAAGCAGTGGCACATCTTTATGAGTAGGCTCATTACTGAGGCTCACGCTTGTGTACATCATTAACCTTGGGTGGCTCAGACACAGTCATTACGCAGCCAAACAAGCTGCACCCCAGAGCTAGTGCTGCCCTTCTCACTTCACAAGGCATGACACCACCGGGGGCCCAGTCCCACACTTCTGCCTCAGCATGAGTGTTCCTCCATTCAGTATACCCCTTTGTCTCCACACAACTGCAACTCCCCACTCATCTCAGTTTCTCTCCCTTTGCTACCCTAACTTGATGTCATTGCTGCAAGAAAATCAGCTTACATGTTAAGGAGGCTGTAAATCCTCCTCCTCTTCTTGTTTTCTCCATGATACATTTTTCTCTTTGAGATCACTTTTGTCCTGCATTTTTACACAATTTTTTCAAGGAGGTTCCATTCTGGGCTCAATGGGGCTTAAATGGAGCGGTTGCGTGGTATAATAGCAGATTCAGAAAACTGCAGCAGAAAATGACAGGGAGTAATAGGGGGCTCTTACTCAGCCTTTTGCAGCCTGGGGCACTCTCTGCTCCACACCTGTCTGTGCTGCCGTAAAATGGAGCTCTCCTTGGTTGCCTTGGCTGCACAGTGAGTCTTCTGTACCTATGAGACCAGGTTTAATGCACAGCAGGAATAAACAGTTTCCCTGAACAAGAATAAGCACTGAAGAAATATACAAAGCACTTGAGTGTTTTCTTTTAAATGCACTTCAGCCATGACGTTTAAATCCTCCTACAATTAACTTTATCTGGACAAAACCTTATCTTGAATGCTTTAATGCACAATTATCTGGACCATTTTTAAACATTCAAAATTCCTAACAACAATATAGTAATAAATAATAATGTTAGTAAGTAAATCATAATGTCGCAAGGACAGTGGAACACAAAATAGGTAGTTTTCTTATAGAAAAAGTAAGCTGCTCCCTTCCTCTCTGCACATCAGGGTTATATTATTGGCATGCGTTTCAGTCTTTATTAGCATTATAGTCTCTGTGAGAGGCTCATAAACTCAGGTAATTCAACTGAAACAGTATCACTGTTAAAGCATGAAAGCAAAATAAACAGCGGCAAATTAAAATAATCAAGTAGAAATAAGCATGACACGCGTGAGGCATGTTATTAGGAGAGGAGGGGGGAGGTAGAAGTCTTAATCTGCTATCATTGTTTTCCCTTTTTGTCATTAAAGAACAGGGCCCTCCTTCAGAGCGCTTTCAGTGCAGCAATTCATGGTATTCTATCAGTGTTTTTATACACAGGCCACTGGCTCAGATAATTCTACAAAAGACAATCTCACATAGCTTATAGATGGGTACAAAATATTTCATATTAATAGGAAATCTAAAGGAGTTAGGGTGTTGATTTATGTCGTGACTGTCTATGTACATGTAAAGTCACTGCTGCTGTTGTAGAAGAAGAAGTAAGAACGTACTCTGCTGGACATTTACCCTCAGGGTGATATTCATTTTATAGTTACTGGAATCTACAGTGCTTAATCTGAAACTAGTGCCGCTCTGAAAGAAAGAGGCCAAATTGGTGTCATTCCATGCCTCTTACAGGCAATGTATTATAGGTGATCTTGACTCATAACTCAGTTGGATTAGAAAAACTATGCCTGGAGTTACATTTACATCAAGTGATTTTCAGTCTTACTGTACCAAATAAAACTAATCCATTAATATCCACCCTTATCGATCTTATATTAACCATTAAACAGCAGAGTGTTCGGTCAGACTCCAATTACATTTTAAACCAACCATTTTTATGCATATAACACCACTTTCTTTATTCCTAATTAAGTCATTGCAAATTCACAATCTGAAATCTGACTCTCTTGTTGCCTTTCAGATTTCTCTTATCAGTCATCACTTGACAATGATAATCATAATTTTTTAAGATCCCTGACAAAGCACTTCAGGACTGTCAAACCGAAAATATGGAAATTGAAATTCGGAGCTGAAAGTCAAAAATTAATTCTTATCACAACAATTGATGGTCCTCCTCAGCTTGTCAAACAATAATACAGTCAAAAATGATATCCATACTTGGCTATGGAGACGTGTATCACAATGCAATTTGTCTTATACATTTCTCACTCCCTGCAGGCCTTTTTCACAGCAAACATTTTGCTCGTCAAAGGAAGAAAAGCACAGGTGTTGCTAATTACATTAACGATAGCTCATTCTGTAAGCTATTGTATCTATATGAAAAGGTTTCCTCTTTGAGGGAGTTGGGAAAAGCACATTGCATTGCACAATATTTATCCTCAGTATAAGGCTCTGCTTCACTTTTTTATCTTTAGATGTTCCACATGTTCAATCTGGGCTCTGCATTCCTGTTTTAAAGACCCTGTCCACCCACACAGGTGTATTCTACTCTGGCTGATTAGACATTTGCTAAGGTTGAAGTTGGGTGATGCTATATTGAATTTCATGAGGTTAACAAACCATGATAATGGTGCAACCTTCTCAATCCAAACAGGTGAAAAAAATCTAACAGGAGGGTCAGAGATGTCAATCAAGCACAGTCTTGAGATGCTTGAGAACAGGTCTAATCAGGCAAAAATAAGTGAAAACACCTGTGTGGGTGGAGGGCCTTTAAATACGATGTTACTTACAAATGTAGGCCTAACGACAGAAAAAAAACTTTAAATCTCTTGTTTCATTTGGAGATTGAACAACTTAATACTAATAGATATTGTAAATGCTGTTTGTACATGTTTCTTAAATTTGGGGCTTTGCAGCAGTTGTGAATGATGGAATGCATTTGAATTGTGCTTGTTTGTCTTTTACTGTTTTATATGTTTTTCTTGTACCCAAATCATGAAATAGAGATCATCTCTGAGTGTATGTGCACGAAAAAAGGATGAACTACATTAGCAATTATACAGTGAAGACTCTCCCACAGGACTGTGGTGTTTCAATTATGTACTTTCATATTTTCTAATTAGGCCAAGGTGCTTCAGCAAAAACGCAGAAACATCATTGTAGGTGAATGTGTAGAATCTGTTAGAAACACTGTAGCAATATTGTGCTCATTTGCATCTTGTCTAATTTAATACAAAACAATATTTTCTTTTTTCTTATTGTTAAATGCTCATTGTTGAATGATTTTAACACTAGTGCAATGTAGCCACTAATTTCAATATATGCATCTCTCTGATCTGTTTTTTGATGTTTTTTTTGTGGGGGGTTTTATGCATTCTTGTAGTGCTGCTCAAAAAAATCTTATCAAGAGGTAATTTCTTTTATGGTTTTAGCATCTACTGATGCTGCCAGTCCCTTCCTGAAGAGCAAAAATGATCTCATGCTTGAGGCGACTCATGGTCATTTATTTACCCTCTATCACATCACCAATGAGAGATGCTCCGAAAGCTTGCCTTTCAGCAGGGTGACCGAATGTAAACATAGCCCGTCTTATCTAGGTTATGCAGAGAGCAGGGCTGGAAGAAGCCATGGGCAACCATAATGATACTAAAAGGCTTCTGACACAGTTTACCAATTAAAACACCGCAGGTCTAACAACCTAATCTCAATTGCCCCTAGTATTAACTTTTTGCTCTGCTCAGAGTCAGATGATTGTGAACTTCAAACAGTTATATAGAAAATGCATAGCAGCCAAATGAATATTCATGAAACTGACAATGCTATTGTGTATGACAGTGATATTACTGCTCTGTTTCATGTTGTTGGACAAACTATAAAGGTTGTGAAATGCCTGTTTTGTATGAAATGAAATCCCCTTACATTGTGTTGTTTGCAAGAAAGAGCAGTGAAAGGTAGACAAATAGAAAGCAATGGTGCTATTTAGAACTACTGGAGACATGCTGTTCTTTCACCTCACATTAAAACCAGGTTTCTGTCAGTTCCCGCTCTTCCTGTGGTAGGTCATGAGGACTGTTTGGTCATTTTTATCATAGTGTTGAAAAACATTTTTTATCATAGTGTTAATGCATGTACCTCTTAATTTGCTTCTGAATCACCATGTTACTAAATTTATCAAGAATTGATTTTATAATAGCGTTGCTGTTTTAAGTGCAAGCATGATTTTGACAATGACCAAAATTTACCTTTTGTCCAATTAGATCAGATTCCAGACGTTGGGCATCAACAATAGCTTGTAGTCTTTTATATTCACCCGGTTTGTACTTTGAGCTGCAGAGACCATTTTTCATCCGCAGTGTCAGTTTTTCTGCATGGATGAAAGCAAATGATATGGCTGAATTAGGATCATTGGAATTGTTGAAAGTCTCATCACTTTTGATGTCTGAAGCAAAGTCTTTATGCTGACTTCAGCAAAAAAGAAATAAAGGTAAAGACAGAGAGCAGCACCAGCTGAGCACTAATGGATTGTATGGGTAATTCAGAAATGACTGCATGAAGGGGAGTTGTATGGAGGGGAAGGAGCAGAGCAAACTAAATGTGGCAGACAGTTTTTTGGAGAAGTTCAGCTGTGACACAAAGAGGCAGGTGAATAAACATAAGCAATGCTGCCTCTGACTAAAGCATCAAAGACTTGACAGTACCTGGAGAATTTTAACATGAGGACTACGGGTCAAATCTGTTCAACACGTAAGAGAGTCACTATGTCACAAGTCAACAATGTTTCAGACCCATTTCTCACTGACTTACCCACATCTTCTGCTCTGTAGTGTGTGATGAACATATGCACATCTCTTTCACTCATCATTATAGCGCTCTGCTTTCATGCACTGTAGTGCCTGCAAGATAAAAAAAAAAAATCACTGCATGTGAAAAATACAAAGGCTCTGCAAACCCTGATAAAAGACAACATTCAACTGTGAAGGTAGCAGGCTTTAGTGGGGTCATTCAAAGGATTCACAGGAGACTATAGGCCAAAAGCAATAAAGCCCATCAAAAACCAAACTTTGCCATCAAGGTCTTAGTGACATTGCGTAAATATCAGTCGGCTCTCACAAGTTTTAGAGTTTGGGTGGGGACAGATGGTGCACCCAGTGTGATCAGATATGCCGCTGGAACATCTCTGTGTCTTTGTTTTGGATTAAGCTTTGAAAAATTCTGGCCACACAGGTGTTGTGTCAGTTAAGATATACAATGTGTGATTAGGTGGTTGATGTTGAGGAGGCAGGAATGGATTTAATCTGAGTGAAATGAAAATTAACACTCTGTTCTACACCCACTGATCATAATTTTTGCTCAAGTCTCCAGCAGATATAAAGGTAATCACAGAGCAAGATTATTAGTTTTCAGTGTATGGAAAACTAAGGTTAGAATTCAGGACATAATAGCTGCTTAACATTAGCTGTTGGTTTTCACAGGATGATTGTTGGTATTTGAAAGGTAAATGTAGCATTAAACCTTAGGATAGACGACTTGCCTTGCAATTTTTTCCAAGGCAGCGAGTTTGGAGCTGAACCTATTCAATTAATGGCTTACTTAATCAATAACAATTTTAATAATGCATTAATTGTTTCAGTCACTTCTTGGCAGAAATGTCCCAAACTCATTGCTTTCAATTTCTCAAGTGTAAGTAAACATTTGCCAACTTGGCCCCCACGAAATGGTGATATACTCGATTGACTGAGAAAATGCTCGACTGATAATCGAAAATAACGGTTGCAGCCCTAATATAACATAAGTTCACCGGTAAGACTGTGGAAGAACTTATACACAAACTTACAAAAGAACAGCGGAGCTGTTGTTTTATTATCTTGTCAGTTAGCTAGGTCTACACTCCTGAAGTCACACAAATGAGATACAAGACAAACAAGTTTTACAGAACCTCATAAATAACAAAATGCAACACACGTGACTAGTATTTAGTCCCTGCTATGTGATTAAAATGAACATTTACACACTAAAGCCTAGCTTACCTTGTGCTATCCTTCTCTGTACAGTGTATGGGTTGACAAAATTTGTAACCAAGGAAACTATCATCTCTTCTCTTATTGGTTAATTCAACGATGCGAACCTCCTCTTGAACACCCCCGCTCCCATTGCAACCAATCAGGAGTGCGCACTCCTTTCCCACATTCCCACTGACGTCATGCACGCTTGCATAGCCTAGGACTGTGCTGGTGGAAGCAGGGAGCAGCGGAGGGGTCGTCTTCGTCTTCTTCTCGGCTATGGAGGCGAGTTTCACTCTTCCACATGCATGGGACTAAACGACGGGAGTTTACCGATGAAGTTCCATGTTCCAATGTACATCCGAGCCGCAGCTCAGCCAGCTCAACAACAGTCCTCTTAAGGTATTTAACTGCTTTTTTCCGCTCCTTCACTAACTGCAGGGTAATTGGAGGAGAACCTAAGGGAAAATGAACTCGTCTGTGCGCAAGGCAGGAGAGTATGCACTGCTGCTTGAACTCAGAAAGTCTTCAATTCACATCGAAAAGAAAGTGGTAGCTTTTGTACGTGTGTGGCACAAGAGAAGCTTCTTTAGGCTTCTTCTCGGTGGGGGAGAATATAATACTACGCTAATCTTGTTCTTGTGACCGATTCATCGTCAACAACGCACACCTTTGAGGGACCTTCACGCTCTGTCTTCCACGTAACGCCTATGAAAACTTAGCCGGCCAACGAACTGAAAGTGTTTTGGTGTTAGTTTTCCAGTATTAAAAAATAAACCTCCCAAACTCACCTTGCTCTCATGTTGCCCTTGAAAGCGTTTAGCTCAGTGGTGAAGGAAAAAGCAGGTGAGCTTAGAGTGTGGGAATCTCTGGAATGCGAGGTCGCCGAGGGGAGGAGACCCAGACACTCTTCGCCCGTAAGATAAACTTACCTTTACCTCGCGTTTACTCGCTACACTCAAAGTACGCCATATTTAATGACCCTAATCTGCATTTTAAGCAGATGCGTCCCTTTTAACCTGAACCGTGACGTTCATTGCTTTGTATTGTGCATGAACAACCAACCTTTTTAGGACAAGATGGACTCACCTTTATTCCCTGAGAGGCTGTCAAAGAAATAGTCAAATTATCTGCCCTAATGCATTAAAGTGCAGCATTCATTTAGTCTGGTTGATTAGGTAGCTAGTGTTTATTAAATTAGACAAGGCATATGTCCATTATCATGTCCCACTTTGGTTTTAAAAGTGGGTGTGATTTGATGTGCACTATAGTAAATGTACGTCTCATACAACATAAAACCCTTTGCTCAGTCTTCAGCTCATATTTCTTATAATCCATTGCTTGTCCGTATGAACTGTCACTAAAATCCTAGTGTGAGAAATGCAATTGCAAGGAAAATAATTTTACATTTAACTTAAATCCCTCTGTGTCATGTTTAAGTCTCTCTAAAACCAAGGCAAGGAAAAAGCTTGAAGAAGCAGTTATTAATTTTGTTATGATGGATATGCACCAAAGGTCAAGATTCATGCTCATGTTATCACATGAAATATGCTGGAAGCAGTGCTTCAAGTCTTTCCTGTTGCCATGCAGACGTGGAAAGGTTATCTGCCTACATCACTGATGTGACCATATTGCAGGTTAATTTTATTTCAGCCACTTAACAGTGGGAGTGCATATGGCAAACAAGATCATATGTGAACTCTGTCTCACACTCACTCAATCTGACACACACACATGCACACACACCCAAGAGGAATCTCTAGGTTTCTCCCCTCGTGATTCACATTAGTGCACAAGACACACACAGTCACACAGCTGACAACCATTGAGGGTGGTTTACTGTGGAATTGCAACAACAGCGGGATGTTGTTTTGAAGAGTCAAACTCAACCTCTGTTTGTGTGTGTGTGTTTTTGGTAGTTACTGCTTGTACTTTAGCAGTGACACTGTTTGGGACAAGGAAAGAGGTTTTAGCAGGTCAGACATGCTGCCAACCTGTTGTCAGTTTCATTTGTCCTACTCCTTGTTGTGTATCACTCTGGTTGTACAAGATAGTGATGCATGTTTTTGAAACTTTCCTTATAGATTATGCGGGGGCTAGTAGATGTTAAAAAAAGGTATTGTTTGCACGAAAAACGATTTCTGCCACAGTAGACAAAAACACAACTATGCTTGCAAAATACCTTTAGTGTGATCGTTTGACCCAGTCGTCATGCTGAGTTCTTTTTAATGGGAAATGACAATAGTTGAATAGTTTAGCGCTCTTTGGCGGGCCTCGCTTCCTTGAATTTTTTTCACTCCTTAATTCTGGCCCAACATCAAGGCTTAAAGCCTCACCCTTATGTTACATGTCAGATTTACTTTTTTCTGCTATGATCAAAAAGTATTCCCACTTTTTAAGAATTTTCAGTCTCCATCTGACAGCGTGGTTGTTTAGTTAATTGTCTTATGTCTGTGCAAGTATGTTTGTATTTAAGTGAAGTGCTGACATATCAGCTTCTTCCCTCAGCCAGTCAAGATAATTTTTTTTAGTGTAGCATCCCATGTGGACAGTTCAGTCAATCAAGTACTCTTAAAAGTTGAGCTTTTACTGAATGGCAGTCAGCTTTTTGTGTTTTATGTATTCCATGTATTCTGTGACCAACCCTTAAGTCTATCTTGTATGATATTACTGCATTTATAACACAAATGTTGAATTTGAAGGCATAGATACATATGTACTGTTCACTCTCAAAAGCATAATTTACTGTGTAATAATAATAATAATTTGAGAGTACACATAGTGATGCAGATTCAAAAGTGTGAGAGAGAGTTTTTTTTGTCTGGAAGTTCTCTTTGCTACTGTGTTGTGGCTCCAGTGGGGGATGGTAATAATAGTTCATAGTAGCAATCAACTGAAAAAAAGGTTTTATGCATCCTTTGGTGTGGAAATTCTTTTTTTTTTCATCATATCCACCTCACATAGCTTCTTTCCATTCGACATTTGCATGGTGTGGTCTAAAGACAGTTGGTATTACTCTCCTGGCCCTCTTGAGAACAAGCCATGTAAAAGGGTAGGGAATTTCCATTGTGAACTTTATATCTATCTTTGTTATATCAATTTTAAGAGTTCTAAATAAAACAATGAGCATAAATTATTAAAAAATATTCATTTTTAATATCTAAAACTATATTGTCAAGATTCAAGTAATAATATGCAGGGGGATTTCAATCTTAACTGTTAATTATAAATTTGCAGCATAGCCCACTCCTATGTGAGGAATGCTGTCCTGTCATATGTAAAACAAACAAACAAATTCAATCAAACCAATTAAAGAACCATAATTCATGTATAGAGGGTATTCAGCCTTGCAGTGGCTTGTGTGAATAAGCCTTGACATGTGCGGCTGCTGGCTGATTGTTGATCTAACTGGATATGTAGATAGATTCCTGAAAGAGCCTCAGATTTCATGCTTTGGTTGGATCCCGGACAGCTAAAGATAATACAGAACACAAAGCATGTCAGCGCTTTCAGAGATTAGGTGCACAATAGATTTTTGTCCAGTAAAATAGCCCTCCATGGACCTGACATGCTGAGTCTGAAAGACAGACACTCATCCGTGTCTGCTATGTGGACAGCAGCTTTGGAGGGACAGAGTTTTTCCACTGTCTTTTGCTCCACATTCAGCCTTACTGCTGAAGTCTTCCTGCAACTTCATTGCTAAATCCATCCCATGAATCTAAACCTATCAGCTTCAGAATGACCTCAACAGGGCACATAATACCTTGTTGAATATTTCAAAGTGCTACTCACATTATCACCCCAGGCGAAAGCTCTCTCTTTGCTGATGGTAAAAGGAGGAGTGGTACAGGAGTCCATCCCAGTGGAGTACATGGCATAATGAATAAACACCCAAACATGTCATGAACTACAATGATGCTTGATGCTGAATGGGAAATTTTTGAACCAGATGCCATACTTGTAGACAACTCAACAATCTCTATACACAAGGCTTTTGATTGATTCTTTAGTTGGTGAAATGTCAGAATGGTTTAATTGAAATTGAATTTTTGGTCTGACCAACTGTCTTCACACTCAAAGATGTACATTTACAATTCAGAGAACCAGCCACTCTCCCAGTAGCCAAAGTGTAGCCACCAAATGTTTGGCATGTTCAGCTTGATAAATGATTCAGAGAATTGGCTCTCTTTCAATCAGATTAATCTGATTTAATTTTCAGTCAATTGACTAATTTCTTAATTGACTTATTGTTTCAGCACATGAGCTAAACGTCAAACTAAAGCTGTGTGCTTCTTGGTTGCGGCTTTTTAAAAGCTCATATCGCTTGTTTGGGGGATTAGGTTTCACCCCAAAGTGGAGAGCGGACGGTGGCTGAATTTAGTCAGAAGGTGAAGGCATCTCCCCAATGTCAGGTTACATTCTAGTGACCATGACAGTTATGCTGCTTCCCAGACTACAACTGGAAACTGAAATGATCTGTGGGATTTGTCTGCCTCACCTGTTTCCATAAAAGTCTGCAAAGAGGCAAAAAATTCACTTCTTAAATGTCAAGGCATTTAAAAGATTGCAACAAAGTAAAATTACCTCTGAAAAGGGGAGTTGTTGACATTGGAAATGAACAAATACAGTTCAAGAACATGGCATTTGAAATGGCATTTTATAGATCCTATGCTATGCAATTGGTTGTGGAATTGTGAGGCAGATGTGGGCTGTGATATCAAAGCTTATACTGTATTTTTTCTTGCTCTGTTAGAGTAACTTGATATTGTGACAACATCAAAGCTGACAAACCTGTAGCCTTGAGGCAATGGTGCTCAGATTCATATAATTTGTATGAATGAAACACTGGTCTTGGAGGTTTTCTTCTTTCTGTGGCAGAAAACTTACTCCAAGAAGCAAAAAAATAACCCACAATTGTTGGCAGTTTTTCTATAAGGCCTAAAGTGTGACTATAACTGTTATGCTACCAGTTTACAAACTCATCCAACCTGTTAAAGAGCTTGGTCTTGTCAGAGGGAGAACTGTTTTTCATGGCATCTGAAGTGCACTCTCCCCTGCATGCATCAGTAACCCAGAACAATGCCAAGTCCTCTTATTTTTGGATGGACATTCATTCCCAGGTGCTCACACATCATTTTAAAGTTTCCTGCTGTAGTTCAGATAAATCCAGAAAAGATGAAAGAAACATTACTCACACACAGTTTTGTGGCTATCAGGATAGGAAATTGCATATTGATATGTCTTACATTAGATATATAAAAGAATTTTTGCAGAAGTATCTCTGTGATATGATGAACATGATGGCACTCACACTTCTGGGTCTGTAGCACCCTAAGGATATAAATCGTAGAAAATGCCTCAAATAAAACTATACGTACCTCTGCAGAGCTGCGAAGTCATACACCTCCTCCGTGAATCATTACAGAGTACAACTAAGGGGGAATTTATTTTACTAACTCATGGGGTGTGATTTATTTTTTCAATTAAATCCCCTTTGATAGATTACCCATATGGTGCCATCTAACAGAAATCCTACCTTCCACTCACTATGCAGTGACATTGCAGTCAGAGATATTCGCCTTTTTGTCAGTCTGCGTCCCAGGAATTTCTGATGAACTGTGCCAATATATTAAAATCCTGCATATCAAATACAGTAGACAGCATACTCACCTGAACTAAATCCTTGTTTTAAAAGGCCAGCTGGTGCTGGTTGGCTGACCTGACATTTTCTTAAGTAACTAAATTCCATCCGTCTTTCTGCATCATGGTTCGATGCGTGTCAGTGTCCTGATGGTTAAGAAACAGATTTTACCCATTTCATTTATTCCAGTTTTACTCTCTGAGGGTTTTCTCTGAGTTTTGTTTTCCTTTCATATCAGCCTTGATCCAAATGATTTTGATCTCACTTTATTGTTATAGTCCTCGGCAATAGACCAGTTTTGGTTAACTTTACTCAAGCACTCTGTTAAATGGAGCTGGCACTGAAATTTGCAACCCATTTCTTTATTGAGATAAGTATCTTATTTCTGTCATCAGTGACTCGAACTTTGACAACTTTAATAATAGGCACGTCAGTTGTAAGATTCACCTCAACCATAGCTGTATTAAAGAGAACGTAAAACCATGTTGATGGTGTCCCATTCATTCCTGTAAACGTTGCTCACTGAGCACATACACCTCAAAGATGTCACAGGCTTCCTCACTTTTCCTTGTTTTTGGGCTCACAGAGCATGCGCACTACAGTCCTCCATTCGAGCTGCGAAGAGCATGTGTGTCCAAGACTTCTGCTGGCTGACCCGAATGACTTCGTGTTGGCTCCCCGCACAAATGAGTGGGATAAAATAACTTAATTGTGCAGCTATTCTAAACGTTCCAAATGTTATTGGACCAAATGGATTACAAAAATGTATTCTCCATTTTACATTTGGCTCCTTTTCCAAGGATTGTTTATGTGAAAAATGCTTTTTGGGTCAGTGTGCGTCACAGAAAGAACTTGAAAACACCAACATTGCTTCACAGTCTGGCTCTTTCCCTCGGGGCTTGAGTTCAATAGTAACATGTTAGCTTTTGATTGTCCACGGTAAAGAATGGTTCCCAATACCAATAAAAGGTCTTTATTTTTGCTCTCATTGCCTCATTTGCAGAGTTATTCACAGTAACTTGCATGAAACATGTGAATCATCTCACATTTTTACTGCCCACCACAGGGTAGTTGCAAAATAATCAATATTCAGAACATTTCTGTTCACTCTTTATTTATTTACTTTACTGACTTTATTTTGACTTCATTGTTGATTTCCAGGAGAAAACAAACGTTAAAGTCAAGTTAATGTAAGGCAGAGCTCAGCTAATGCTTGGCCACTCGCTGAAGGGACTGTCTTAGGTGTACAGATATAGATTAGGTTTTCTCTCAGGACTTTTAGGGATCATTTTCCAACCTGCAGGCCAAAGCTAGAGGAGGCTTTTTGGAGTGCAATTTTATTTCAGTCAGCTCAGGTGCTTGAAAATATGTTATTAGCATTGGGGTATTTCTATTGTAAATAGTCAAATAAGCTAAACTGTCAATCTTGTCAACATCAAGACAAAAATTGTGGTTAAGTAATGTGACTTTCAAGGAGCCACCTACTTTAGAGAAGTTACTAAAAGCAGGGATTTTTGTCAAAAAATGCACCCTTACCATTACACTGTTAGCAATACACCAGGACAAATAGCCCTAACACTAAGGCCAGAAGGCCTTGAAGTTGTGGTCGGAAGCAGTACCATAATTTCTTAATGTCTTGACTTGTGTCAGTCAGGACTTTTCTTCATATTGATCACTGTTTTTGTCAAACTGTTTTTGGTGCAGTTATCAGTAGCCGCACTCAAATTTGAATGGTTAGCATCACGTTGCTCCATGACCCCTGTCTCTCCACTCTGAAGCACAGAACACCGAGTAGGCAGTGCTAATGCAAATCAGCCATCAGGATTGCACATGTCTAGGCCTCTGCATATCCATCTCCTTCTTTAAGCTGGTTCCATACAACAAAAGTTCCTGTGTTTTGTTTTTCAAAGTTCACCAGAGTTCAGAAGTCAGTGTCACTGCACAGAAGAATTTAATCTTTCAATCTCAATATTTATTCTTATTTTCTTGATTAGCTTGTTCATAGCTTGAAACCAGAAGACCAGCATGTATTTGTACAGCTCTAGAGCTGGACCTGGTTAATCATAATGAAATGAAGAGTAGCTTTTTGTCAATAAACTGAATATTTTTTCATCTTAAGGCAGAAAAGCTATTATGAATCCCAGATAATAGCAATGGTCAATGATGCACTTTCCAACCCATTCAAATTATTCTTAATTGAACTAAAGATGTAAACCATGTGGAATAAAACTGTAAATTGCCTAGATTGTCATTCCTAGAGTTCATCTCAGTTCACCATCAATAGTAAATCGTAGTGGATACGATAGGCAATCTGTTATCAGTAACGTTTTTTATACATGGTTGCACTCTTACAAACAAAACTGCTACAAAGATTGCTGATTATCCTTTTCAGTCAGACTGCAGGTGTTTGGTTTTGGTTAACATGAAATGTTGGGACAAGCAGCGTGCTGACAGGAATGTCAGTAGGACAGAGCATTTGGTGTTGTGATAACAGCAATATGTGTGCTGTTCTTTTATATTGTGTTGTCATGTTAAGATGTTTGTGATTTCAACTAACTTTTGCCATTATGGAAATAAAAAATATTTTAACATCAACCTATTTTTTGTAACTGGATCACTATTTTCGGGGTGAAAAGATATAGTTCCCTCACAAAACAAAAACATATGTAGACGTGGACAAAACTGTGATATTAATGATCTTGACACATGCAATGTGTCAGAGCAAGGTGTATGTATGACAGTAGACGTAAAAGCCATCCTCCTTTATCTCCCAATTCATCACAACAGATCTTCAAAATGATCGTTTTTATTAAGAAGCAGTCAGCTAAATTAGACTTTTACAATTCATAGCTATGTGATTGATTATTTTTCTGTGGGTAGTTCATCTCTGGCTGTAATCGGTCTCAATAAAAAGTGCTGAGTGAGCCCAGTTATTCACCTCTGAGACACCTTGCATTGTGGGGATCCAGGACACTGCCAATAGCATTGCACTTGTTATGCTAATTTTCCTTCTCAATTTTTGTCATTCGGATGAGCATGGTATTTCTGTCAGGCCTCTCTCCCAGAATCCTGCATGATATAAAATTTAAACACAATCATTTGATAACCATATGATATGCTCAGCAGTGGGAAAATGATTGACACAGCAAATGGAGCGTGGAGTGTTGATAAAACTTGCAGAATTGATTAAACACATTTTTAACTGAACTGTTAAATGAGGTTAGATAATGAACATACCAAGCCATGATCAAATCCTTTTCATTCAACATTGACAATTAGCTTAGTGCATGAAATCTTTTACATTTGTCTTGTGTCTTATCTGTCGTACAAGGAATGAATTTTTGTATTGACTTCACATGAGATATACGCAGCATTATGCTATAATTCCTTCTTGGGAGTCATTGCTGCTGTAGTAGTTGTGTTTGCATTGTAACTGTATGCAAAAAGGCATTAGGGTGTTAAATGTATTCGTCTAACAATGTGTGACAGGATGAAGCACGTCTGTCTAGCACAAACCCAGATTCTACTTAAGGGATTTACATCCAATCAGAATAATTTATGTCCCGTTCTGTCACAACATATTACCAGTGATGACATGTTGGAAACAGCTGATGAACCTGCAGTTGAGCATCTCTGCTCCCCATTAGATGAGGTATTGTTGTGAGGAAATGATTTTGAGGGTGAATGATCACTGTGGGAAGTTGTTCCTGGAAGGTTAGTCTTGTGTTTTTACTGCTGCGCAGTGCAAACATGGATTATTTGGACTGCAGTCATCTTCCCCGTGCCCTCTTTGAGTAAACATATCTAGCCAGATAAAGTGCAGCCCAGAGAGTTTGGATGTGGTGTGTGGCATTAGTCTGTGCAGGTTTGTGTGTTGTGTAGATGGTTAAATGACTGTATTTCCTGCCTTTACTCGGAGACAAGCCCTGCCCTGTGGATACACATGCTCAGATAGGCCTCAGGTTATTGCAACATGTGTCAGGGTGAGGTTGACGGTATGATGTAGGCATGGGTGCAGCTTCTGATTGATTTCTATTCATGCCCACTTTGTTGAGAAGGTGGATGAGTATGAAGTTGGACTATTGTCTTCACTCCATTTAGCCTCATATTTTTCACCTTGTTTTATTCAATAGCAACCAGAGGACAGGTATGTGTCTGTTTAAAGGAGGTTACATCATTCTCTGCTTATTCTGTGTAATGATTGATAGAGTTATTGTGTGTGCATGTGAGACTGTTTTTTCGTCGGAAATGAGACATTCCTTTGCTTTTGGGTGTGTTAATATGAGCAAAGCATTTTCAGCTGTTGAGAAAGTCAAACATCGAGGGATCTAATAATAACATTTTGTGTTTCTGCTGGCAAATCCATCATGTGGGACACTTGCCGAGAATTTGTCATCCTCCTTAAAAGAATTTTCCACATGTGGCATCTAGGAAGAAGGCACTGTATGTTGATACTTAGAGAAGTATACCGCCTGAGGTTAAGGTTAATCGGTGACATGCAGTATCTATAGGACGAGTTGTATATTAGTATTACCCACATTCTGAAACCAGCTCAGAGCCATTACTTTGGTCAGGGCCTTAGTCAGCAATTCCTAACCACATGTTTATCCCAACAGTGTGTGCAGTAGGGGATTTCAGAAATGGTTTAAGAATTCAGCAACTTGCTATGGAACATAATGTGGCTGTTGTGAATGGTTTTCTGAGCTGATGCAAAAAGGTTTTTGTATGTCGCTCTATTTATTGAGGCTGAAATATATTATTGTTCTTCCTGGCGAATTATACTGGACCATGTTAGTTTTATTCAGGGAAGTCAATACAGTGTTAGAAAGAAGCAATTAAGCATTTTGAGTCTTTGGGTATGTGGTAGCTGCTGAGAGATTAGTAATGGGACTGTATGTCTCCCTACAGAGATTTTACATGCTGCATAACGCTGCTAGTTTACTCTAGATATGTTATAAGCCATCATGTGCCACAGGGGCCTGAGCGTATGTGGGTTTTCATCTGATCAGCCCCTCGTGCTCAGATTAAAGGTGGTTACCCTCTTTTAGGAAGCCACGGGGAATCCATCGCAGGTTTTAGGCACTTGTGAAAAAATGTTGTAAATTAAGGATGCTTTCAAGAATAATGTCATGAATAGTTTTTATTTATCAGTTAACTTCATATAAAGAGCAGCAAAAAAAAAATCAAATCAACATTTAGTGTGGCCACCCTTTGCCTTTAACACAGCACTAACTCCCCTAGGTACCTGTGCACAGTTTTTCATGGTTCTATGGATGCCTAACCATCAGTTGCAGGGCTCCTTGTTCTTCTTGTCTCTGAAGATAGTTCTTTATGTCTCTGGCTGCATGTTTGGGGTTGCAGAATGAACCGGGAACAATGAGATTCCTCCCAGATGGTCTTGCGTGATTGCCTATATATCAAGTGCATACTTTGATGACTTCATGTTTGTTTCGGACATCCTGAGGGTGGATGAGCTGGAGAGACAGAGGTTTAATGGGATGTTAAGCTCTATACACTGTAAAATTTTTATTAGATTACTACACATAACGTAGCTCTTACGAGTAGATATTTTGTAATTTCACTCCATGAATTGCCAAGTTTGATTCCATATATAGGATTCAAATTGAGTTTTAAGAAGATGGCAATTAACTACAACCTATCACTGTTTTTCTCTCCAAAAAAAGGAGCTGCAGATAAGAGAGGTGTAGCACTGTTGTAGATTTACCTTAGGTAGCTCTCAGCTCTCTTTGTGCTGTAGATTTCCCAACCCTTTTCAGCTCACCAAGTCAGTGCAATCAGCGTTTAAACTGCTGCTTCTCCCAGACTCCTCTCCACTGAAATTCAGGCTGATATATAATTATTTCACAGCTCATCTCAATTTGTCTGTGTTGAATTACTGTGACCTGGTGTCACTCAGCCTCCTGAAGACAAACCTTCCTTCCGCTGACTGACAGACAATGGGTCTTTTGACTTACAGGAACACGGCATTCAGGTGATGACAGTTTATCTCCTCTTGAAGTAAAAGTGAGAAATGAAAAGAATATGTAAGTCAGCGCATTTACGTGCACTTAAGTCATGTGTTTCCTGTGGGATTTCTGCAGTAACATTTGATGTCATGTAAGTACTAAGGGATTCAGATAACACTGTAACAAAGCTAGTTTTTTGTTGGGGAAACCTGATCTCTCAGCCATGTATGTTTTTAACCAGGTTTCCAACAGGGTTTTTGTAAGAGCACATGAAATACCTGCATGACAAAACACGTAAGACAGGTAGTATCAATGTGACAGCAGTGCAGTGGCATGAAAGGAAAAAATAAAGTGGTCAAATTGAAAGTCAGACAAAAACTGAAACTGAAACAAATAAGTCTAAATGAAGTTACGTTCTGAGTGTTTAACTGCAGGCTATTTTTAAATTCAGATACGTGCCACAATACAGTCAGGAAAACCGCTCTTTAGGCTTCAGAATCACAAATGACTAATTAACTTACATATGTAGTCCCTGTAGTTTTGGCTCAAAATAGGCCGTATAAGCAATGTGCTTACTGACCAGCTGAATGTAAACATAGGTGTTACAATAACCATGTTATTGTGGAGAATGTACAGGTATATTCCTGTTTCCTCCTTTAACCTTATTTCTCTCAATAACCTGGTTTCCTGTGTGTATGTATAACGTAGCCTGTGTGATGGCTCATATTTGATAAGCTACTGTGGTGCTCCTTGGGGAAGGTGACACAAGGCACAGGTGGCTTTCAGATGGATCAGAGAACTTATGAATCCATGTCTGTATGTGAAATTGATGCAAGAAGACAGTGTTTGAATCCGGGACAGTAAATCTGTCTCAACTCTCTTTAGCGTCATTCCCTTTAGAACATACTCTCTCATTCATATTTTACACCTGAACAGATTTGTAAACACTGCTGCACAGTCGATTCCACTTCCTTTTCCTTCCTTGCATCATAGGCCACGTTTAGTTTGGGAAACAGAGAGTCATGGAAAGAGGGGTTGTGTAAGAAGATCCAAGGAGTGGCCGCAGTCTGAGGTCAGTAGATCAGACCACTTGATCCAACGAGTCAGGGTGGGGTCAGACTAAGACTTTTCTTGGCAACCTGGATTATAATACTTTAAAGAGGAGATTTACTAGAATCTTCGACTAGAATTAGTGTCTTGTAAAAGATGTTTATTATTCCATGTTGAAACTTTTCACTGAAAGAAATTGTTTGAACACTCAGATTTTTTTTTTTGACATGTAACACTCTAAGATCTTGTTGTATACAGTGTGTTTGTCTTCTGCTTAGTCAAGGAAAATAACCATAACGGTCATAATTACACACTGGTTTGCCTCTGTTCAGACCAGAATGAGGTCATCTTTACTCAGTGGGAACTACGCAGTATAGTCCTTAGGCATCAATGTTATGACAGCCTTGAAGGCTGCACAGTTTGGGCCCACCTCCTTAGCTTTTTCACATCCTTCTCAGCCTTGTGTTTGCTCCTCGAACTGTCTAAGGTCTTGACATACCAAAGTTTTTAACTGCCAGAGAGTTCAGTGAGGCTATTTTTCCTTTCTGCATTTGGAGGGAAACACAAAGAGAAATGCTGAAGAACCAGTCAGCCGTGTGCTTATAGGACTGTGGTAGGTTGGCAGCAGAATCTTTGTCTTCACTCCAATCTCAAAGCTGCTGAGAGCAAAGCAGAGTGAAATCATTCTGGACCAGATGTAATGGGGAATTTCAGAGGTAGGCCCAGATACACATCGCGATTTTTCTTTGCTTAATGGTGCCTTCGATAGGGTTTGCTTTCCTCTTTGTATGTTGTTTTTACTGTGGCTCCATTTCCTACAGTGTGCTTAGTGTGCAGTTTCCTACAGGCAAGTTTAGACTGCAAAGAGAGATTCATTTGGACTGATTATATACACAGATTTTGGTTATGGCAAGGAATTTTCTTTTTTGATAGGAGGCTGTATTGTATCAAATGAAATAGTGAAGGGTTACAGAAAGGTCAAGTATGTAGAGGCCCATTTATACCTAATCTAGGGTGATTTAGATGACAATTACCATAACGATGCCTAGCTAACATAACTGCACACCTCTCATTGTCCCTCTTGTGTGAACATCCTGAGGGACACAGCCGAAAGGATTTTATCCAACCCAACCGGGTTGGCAACCTCTGACAGTTTTAGAATTTGTGCTCTGTCAGTCCTGTCTGTGTTGTTCTCATCTGTGTTCGTCAGGGAGGAGGAGTTCTGTCAAATTCACACAGCTTTTCCCATTTCCTGTTTCTGCATTTTGTGGGAATAAACTGCCATATCCCTGATTCAAAAGCTGCAGTGGAGGTGGGAGGGAGTGAGGGCGGTTTATTGCTACACTATGAATGAGTAGGAAAGGAATTTAGGAGACTGACCGGGGAATACATGGAATATCCTGTGTGGACTATCATACTTGGTAGTAGTAAAACCTTATCTGCTGTTTAACACCAGGGCTGGCACATGACTTGGTTCAGCTCAGGTACCTTGAAAGGCTCACTGTGTCTTGATGACAGACTCCCAGAATACCTCAGGGTCACATTTCATCTAAATGTTTGGGGGACCTCCCACATACTTCATGCCTCCCCACCACCACTTACTGCTTCATCCCAGGCCAAAAACCTTTATGTTCTCACTGTAAACAAACTGGCTGTCAGCCTCAGCAAAAGAATTCAGTACTCTTATGAGATGCATTTACATGACAGTATATGACCCTTTAACTCATTAAAATGATTTTAAATGTCTGTCAGTGCTAACTCAGTGAAGCTACTGTATATCAGGTCTTCAAGTCAACCTCTGGATGCAAGAATGGATGACGGATACTATACTAGAGACTTTCATGGAGGAAATAATAAGTTATAATGCTAGTGACAGGGCTATTTTGTAAATTATTATATGATTATTTCATCGTGGTTTACGCAGCAATTTTCCACCATGTGAAGACGTTGTCCCATTACAACATGCATCATCTTGGCTGAATTTTGTCTGGTTTAGTAGAGTAAATCATGTAGGTCAAAATATATGTGTAGAAACCCGGGGGTGAAATGTGTCTTTATATCCGTGTCTTGAAGATGACAGCAGCAGTGGATCTCTAAGGCTGTAAATGTCATAGTAAAATCCCTGTTTCCCTGAAGTCACATAGCTCCTGTGTTATTGGACGCCTTGCTCTTGTCTACTGCTGCAGCCCTGAGCTGTGAGGAAGCTATTGCAGCCTTTAGCTGCACTGTCTGGCTCAACAGGCTCCTTCTAGTAAATATGGATCCACCTTGAGCAGCGTTCCCCTGACACTCTCCCTGTCAACAGATATAATGAGACCATAACTATTCGTTCTATTTTCTCATTTCAATCCCGGACAAGAGGCCAGAGAGAGCGAAGGATACAGGAACACCTTAACTCTTCTGTCGGGCTGCTGACTTGTTTTTTGTTTCCTTTTTTCAAAGGCCTGCTCTCACTCATTTCCTGCAACCTCTGCACTGTATCTAATACACAAACATATATAGTTTTCACCTGCACGCACGTATGCTTGCTATTTTAGGGCAGCCTTTGCATAGTGTCGATTTGAATTGTTTTGTGGTTTTACTACAATCATTGGCTATTGTTATGTTTGTGTTATATTTTTTTTACATCACCGCATTAAAATCACAAATCATTTTTTAACTTGTGTGTTTTTTCAAAGCCATATGGCATTGATTTGCACTGTCACAGACATGAAACATTGACTATCTTTTTCTCTTTGGGCCATATGGCATGTGTGGGTGTGTGTTTGTGTATTGCTGGTGGTGGCGTGTGACCATTGATAGTCACTTCTCAGCATTATTCGCCCCTGTGTATTGAGGAGGGATTGACTAAGTGTGCATTTACGAGTGGAGTGTGTTTGCACATACATGCACACAGTCTGGTATGTGTGTACAAGATTGTTTTGTTTTGTTTTTTGCTTTGTTTTGTTTTGTTTTTTTTCCAAGCGAGTGCCTGTGGTGACCACATTATGCTGTGTGTGTGTGTGTGTGTGTGTGTGTATGTATGTGTGTGTATGTGTGCCCGCGCGCGCATCCATGTAGGAGGAATGCCAGCTCCTGAGCAGAGCCCAGGCACGGAGGAGGGGCTTCTGCTGACCATCCGCGACAGTTCAACTGGCCACAACATGGAGGCTGACAACACCGCCAACAACATCCTGGCCTCTGTGAAAGAACAGGTAGAGTGTTTTCTTGCATTCATACTGTGCTAAGAGTGAAATGATTCATGTTGCATGTCACATATGGCACTGTTTTTGTGTTTATGTACCATCTGCAGTGGGGTCTAAAAGTCTGAGATCATGTTCAGACAGTGATATATATATATATATATATAAATATATATATATAAATAAAACTTAAACTTAAAATTATCTGGTGACAGTACATTGCACATTATACTATGTATGTGGAAATTTTTCTTTTGTGTCACATTTGTGTCATGCATCCTTTTCTCATTGCAATCATATTACTGTGGCCCAGAGCATAGGCGGCAGCAGGGGCGCCCTTATCTGGCTTAACCCACAAATGTTTTCAGCAAAGACGCGTATCTTAACTCACATCACATGATCAATGCAGAAGTTGCAATGCCCTATGTGCCACTGGTTGCTGTTCCCGGGGGCAGTTCTTTTGCTCAGCCCCTGTCACTGGAGCAACAGCTGGGAGAGTTTCCAGAGACCATCTTTTATGCCCTGACAGTCAGGCCACCAACATAAAATAAACACAAAACCTTACAGCTATGTTTAGCCAGAACTAAGCTGTAAAAGCTTTGTGTTCACTTAAGTTTGTAACTTGTCCATAGTATTACAGTTGGCAGTGCATTTTATGTGTGCGCACATTGTGTGTCTACATGAACATGTAGACTGATTGTTAAACATAAACATGTCTCAGGAAGCCAGGCAATGTAACAGACACTGCCTTGTTGCTGGTAATGATGATACACAGCATAGTTGCACAGAGCCCAGTGTAGAAAGTTGTTTTTTATCTGCATGTGGGATGGTGATATTTTTGTTGATAGCAGGACAATGGTCAGAGTTTACTTTGTTTACTTTTTTGTCTTGATTAATTGAAGTGGAATTAGCCTGACTAGGCTATTGGTTGTTTATTGCCTGCGGTCATGGCCTGGCTTGCATCAATGTATAACCAGGAAGATCATCTCCTGCAGGGTTTGTGAGCTTGTGGAGGGACATGCCCTCTGACTCACTCCATCTCTGCCCGCCTCTCTGTGATTCATCCACGCTCCCCTCTGGTACACACACACATACACACTCTCCTTTCCTTTCTGGCTTCGTTCCAGTCCTCCCATATTCTTGGGAATCTAGCACAGGGCAAACTGGGCTAAAGAGATTTTGCTCATTATTGATGATGTTAATTTCTCTCTGTGTCACCTCCCATTTTTCTCCCTGAATGACACTTTAAATGAACTACACATTCAAATGAATTAAATGCGTTCTCTAGTATTTTCAATCAAATAGCCTAGATAAATCCCATTTAGGCTTAATTCAGGAAAGTGTGTTTTGTTTACATGAGTGAGGAAGGAAGGAAGGAGGGAGCACCTGTCGATGTCACTTCCTTCCCTTGAGTATTCCTCAGTGGCTTGTCCGGTTAGAGCAGATATCCATGCAGGCGAACAGGAAGAGCGAGCACTCTGCCTGAGCTGTTGCTTTTAGAGTGACTTGCTGAAGACATGCCTCAGAAGGGGATTCCTGCTAAATAGTCAAGACTGTGAAATTATCGTTCTCCTCAGTATTTAACAGAGTTGGAAAGGCAAATAAGAGGGTGAGTGAGTAAAAATCAGAGGAGGTGAGAGAACAGGCTAGTGTGAGTGTGTGGCTGTGCCCTTGCGTAACGTTTTTCCTGTGATTGTTGAGAGGCAGACCTTCGAGGGATCCTGCTGTTGCTGTAAACATGCAATTGCTGTAGCTGTGGCCACAGTTAGGGCTGGGGCTTAGGATGACTGGGTGTTTGGTAAGTGGTTACTCTATGGCTCTCTTATCTTTTTATTTTTTGTATTTTTTTCTCTGTTTCCCTTTGCTGAATTCCCCTCCTTCAGTTTTCTTGTTCACTCCTTGTCTTCCTGCATTTTTCTCTCTCTCTTTCCAAACTTCTGTTGCTGTCACCGCTGCAGTTACAGCTGCACAGGCTTTGCCCAGATGCCCAAACAAGGAGAGATTCACCGGAATATTATGATTGCATGCTCCCTGTGTGTTCATTTGCTTGAACTTATGTCATCTCTTTTTTCCCTCCTGGCTACTAACAAGCCCCAGTCTTTTTGCCATTAATTTGAGGGTTTGGTTTTGTTGTCCTGCAGCCCCTGGTTAATAGACTACTGTCTTTGCTCTCTGCTTCTTTAATGGCACTGATCCACCATCAGAATGACACATCCATAATGGTTTATTAGACCCCATTTAAGTGTTTAAATGTCAGTGTTTCTCGTTGCACATTCCTACTCCACACAATATCTTTCAAACCTCAACCACAAAGCGTAAAACCATACTGTAATTCAGAATAAACTTTACAAATTTCCCCTCTTCAGTATTTATTATCTCATCAAAATTTAATTTAACCGAAGGAGGTGATTCAAGGATTATCTAAGACCTGTATTTTTATCTGTTTCATTTTAAGAGTAATTGAAGCAGTGGGAGGCTGTGGCACTCATCCAGTTTGTCTTTTGTGTTGATTCAGCAATCACAATGCTCTTGTGTTTCTTGTTGGTGTATTTTACTTTTGTTTTATATCATTGCAAAAACCACGAAAAAAAACACATATTCGTGGTATTTATTTTATTTTGAATTCGAAAAAGATGTGCAAGTAGTTCAGATAAGAATCATTTTGAGGTAGAAACAACAGTTTGTGGTTATTTTTTTTTAATTAAATCAAGTAAGTCTGGCATCATAATCACTAGCTCTTTTGCATCTTCTCCCTATACTTCACTTACTTTCTGTTACTGAAAGAATAATCTGGAAGGACCTGATCCTCTTTTCTAAACTCTTCTAGGAAACAACAAGATTGTCATGCATCAAATCTGAGTAAAAATATGATTGAAAATGTTTCTTATTTTTCAACAAACTTAAATCTTATGAGGTGATTGATTTAATGTAATCTGACATGGATGGCAGATACAGCTTCACTACATGTCAGATGCTGCCTCAATATTGACATGACAGCTGAACGTGTATGTAGCTTTTTTCTTCTGTGCTGTAAATCCCAGTTCTTCTCTGTTTCCTTGACTCAAAAAATGGCATGTCAGGGCTAAGGCTGGGTGATAATTCTATATTATTTCTATTAAGCAACATTCCCAATGGAAAAGTATCACAACAATAACGTATTTTTTTTACAGTTTTACAAAATTCTGGATGACAGTACCACCATCACAAAGTGCTCATGCGCTCATAGAATAGTGTAATGTGCATTAAAACGATGTGAAATTGCATGTGAATGTGCATGATTGTTATAAGCAATTAAGTTAATCAGTAAAATCTCTAAACTGTCAAGATGTGATTTACAGAGAACACCAAAAGGTTGTAAGTGACTGATGACAAAGTTGACTGTCCTTAATTAGAATATAATGCTCCAAATGAAATCACAGTCACACTATCACAGGGAGATTATTTTGTCATAACATTTTCAACGTTCTGTAAATTTGCACTCCTCTCCTTCAGTGATAGCAGACTTTGAAAAATGCAGGGTTGACAAAAACAGAGCAAGTAGTAATAAAGCAGTGTTTTTTCCTACATGTAAGCATCTAGTATTACAACCTCCACCGGTGGAAACTAGACACATTGTGGTATTGAAATGAATGGATAAATGTCAGAATCTGCATCAGTATCAGTATTGGTATTGGCTGAATAAAACCCTTGCATATTACAGTAATGGGACGCCAGCAAAACCATTCAGTATTGTCCATCCCTTGTAAATTGCTGTGGACTATCCAGAATATTTTTGCATAATTTGGCCCTTGGTTCCACAAAGAGTTGAAGAACTCCTCAAGTTGGATTTTACTACATCTTAAATTTAGAGTCCTTTTCTCCCTTGTGTCCAAAGTGCCCTACAATGAATGCTGGTAGAGGTTCAATGTAGTGCTCAGTGGTCCTGTTCAGATGTGGCATTAACATGCGTCTTCAGTGGTCCAATCACAAGTGGACAGCTCTAAGTAGATGAGTTCACACCTGGCATTAGAATGAGTCTCCACATGTGTCTGTAGAGACCACTTAAGATCGGTCACCATTTCCAAGTTGCTGCTTTGCACTGCTAAAATCCTGATTTTATAACCACAATCTCATCTGACAAATCATCAAACACATAAATTAAAGACAAAGATTTAGCTGTTTTTGGCTATATACACGTTAAAAATGAACGCTCAGAGTAAAAGTTGGATGCAACAGAATATCTTTCTTATTTTGTGTGTCATGCAGCGTACAGCTTCGGTCTGGATAAGAAACTGCTGCTCGGGGCGTCGAGCAGCGTAGTGGTCTAAGCAGGCGCCCCATGTGTAGAGGCTACAGTCCTCGCTGCAGTTGCATGTCATTCCTCCTCTCTGCCTCCCTGTTTCCTGTCTCTCTCCACTGTACTATCAAATAAAGGCATAAAAAGCCCCAAAAAAATATACTTAAAAAAAAAAAAAAA